>NC_089803.1:5533181-5833181 GCF_029633855.1 Hoplias malabaricus | reverse complement strand
TGGAATAATGTGTTGCACTAGAATCTTTGCCACAGCCTGTGCATCTTTCTTGCTGGAGGGGAAACATTCCACCCATTTGGGGAACATGTCCACTCCCACCAAACAATACTTCTTTCCCTCACATTTCAAAATGTTCAAAAGGCTCTTGGGATGGAGGATGTGCTCCTCGTGTTTGTGGACTCTGGTACTATTCCACTTCCGGCTACCAGCCATTAATACATCTACAGCAATGACTCTCAATCTTGGGACTCAGTTTAACCCTGCGGCTTGATGCTGCTCGTTAGCCTCTGTGCACCCTTGTTTTACTTTTTGTCTGAGTTGTTTTGTATCTTTTTGTACTGCCCTGTTTGTCCTTTGATATATTTTGTCCTGTGTCTTAATTTTGTTTTATTTATATTGACTTTATAAATAAAATGTATTATTATTATTATTATTATTATTATTAAAGAGCTTCACTTTAGATTACCTAAGCTATACTAACACCACACGTAGTGGTTGCTTTGAAGAAAGAAGAGAGTTTAAGCTACATTTACACCACACAGGGTGTTTAGTTTAATTTCAGAACATACCGGTTCCCTGCTAAAAGTTTAAAGTCAGCAGAGCTCTCATTTATTTTCTGGGTCTTTAAAAGCACCTTATATAAGAGGGGTGATATATGAAGAAAATCTATTGTGTGGGTGTAAGCAGGAAAAAGGGAAAACAATCTTGATGCATATGCCCTGTCGTACCCATGTGGGAAGATAACATCCACTTAATCATTACTTCTCTTAACATACAATTTACTTTATCTTAACTTAACTTTGTGTATGGCAATTAACAGGTACTTTAGTTTAATGTATGTTTAAAACGTTTGTAGCTGACGTATATTTTAAACATAGGGTCTTAAGTGCAGCATTAAAAGATGTTCACTGTTCTGTGTATGTGTATTTACACCTTTAACCGTGTCTGCGGAGATTCTTTTCCATCGCCTGTCTTCACAATACAGTAAATAAACAACATAGGAAACTTGGTAATAACCATGTACATATTCTAACATACTCTTTATTTCTTCTGTACTTCTATTTTCTTACTAATTATTAAACAGGCACTTACTCTGTGGGCTGCTTACAGTGGGCTGCAATTTAAAGATTCACCCATACATTTATCAGAGACGTCATTCATGACAAAGGCTGTGTCTGGTATGTTATCATCCACCTACCTTATACTGAAATGTGGCTGGTGCCACTTGGAGGCCAAAAGGCATCATCATAAATCGGTATTCATCTGTCAGATGATCACACAGATGTTCTGTTACTCTTTTTATTTATTTCCTTTTATTGCAATATTTTTATTGATTTATTGGACTTTTATGATTTGTATTCTTTCTTTTAATTTAACAGTTTTTTTTTCTATAAAGCACTTTGAATTGCTTTTGCATGAAAGTGCTCTATAAATAAACTCACCTTGCCTTGCCTAGATCCATTCAGTAGTCAGTGTTCACAAGGGCCTAAGGATATGTGAGAGTCATTTTATTCTTCAGAAATGTTACACACCACTTTCCCTTAACAATGATATCTGTGGTCTAGGGGACGCATATCAAGTTAAACGTAGTTAAATGTATGTTTTAGCTGGTGTGGTCTTTTAGTAGCATAGGTACGTTTCAGCCATGATATCAGGTTGCAGTCATCAATTGTAACACCTGCCAGTCTGTCCCATTGCTGCCAGCTCCTCTGTAATATCAAAGTCTTTTGTGATTCCACGTACAAAGATGAGCAACTGCATAGTGTCATGGACATCATAGCTCTCGTCCAGAGCCAAAGAGAAATTGTATTTCTCTGCATGTTTAGTCTTGTAATGGGGATTCAAGTTGTAATCCTTAAACAGAGACTTTGACTTTGACATTAGTAAAATACTTAGAACTCAATGTGTTGTTAAAAACCCTACATTCTGTATCAACCTTTGTTTTTGTATCATGAGCTGACATTTTTTGTGAGCTAACAGCTGATTCACATCTCTCCTATACACTCACACATGCAAGAATGTACGACTTATGTGACCTGGAATAAGCAACCTCTTCAAAATAAAAGCAGTTTGGTTGTAGTTCTTGCATAATGTTCACTGATTTATGTTTAATTTCTAGGGGGAGATGCCTACATAGTTGTTAAGGACAGCTGGCAGCTGATAGGATCATAAATGGCCACAGTAACCTTAGTATTTAGGTGTAGGATTTAAACAACAGACATGTTGTGGCTGCAGGTAGGAAGAGGGGTGTGTCCTGTGTGAATCTCTAATTGATTGGCAAAGGATATTTTACATCTTATCCTGAGTACGCTTATAATTAGCACTGACCTCACGCAGCCGGAGGAGAAACAGACAAAGGCCTGGATGTGGCCCGGGGGCCATACAGTGGCCAGGTCTGCACTAGACAGAATTTCAAAATAGGGAGACCTTTTAACTCTCATCAATTAACTGATGTCAATATTATTTTCTGGTCGTAGGCCATTGATCATATTTCTTACTTTTTATGATGAGAGAACATTTGGGAAGTCTGAACTTTTATTAAACACATTAGAGTTACTAATAGAGCCAAAAAATGAACAGTTACAGATCTTTCAAAGCTTTATTTTTTACAAATGAATATAACATTTTTAAAAGAAAGATAGGCCAGGGATAGGGTTAGAGCAGGAACAATAATCAACAAACAGTGTAAGAGTGTATATATAGAGAGTGTAACTCTGTACTGAGCTGCTCCAGAAGCTGATGTGAAGATCTGAGCATTAATCAGAGACATGTTTGAACACACTGAAGATGAAGAGGAGCCCTATCAGCTCCAACACAGGTGTGGACCCTCACTGTCCAGTGCACTGATCTCTCTTCAGTGTTTCACTGACAGTAGTCTGGCCTCCTTTGGTGGCCTCACAGGTCACTGTCTTCTTCATCCACTCGTCCTCCTGGAGGGTCAGGGTGCTGCTCCAGCTCAACCCAGAGGTCAGAGGGTTTCCACCCACCTTCCAGCTCAGCTTCCAGTCTGAGGGGAAGCCCTTGTTGGCCAAACACACCAGTGTGGTCTTCCCCTGCCCCAGACTGGAGGAGGGCAGGACTGTGAGGGTGGGGCGGGTCGGAGCTAGGACACACACACACACACACAGTTTCATTTCCCTTATTTCTAACACAGCACAAATGACTTCAGTGATGCAGTAAAAATCACACTCTAATTACAACCTTCAACTCAACCACTTTCACATATAAACTCATATTTACAATTACATTCAGAGGAGGATTTCAGTTTCATTAAATATTACAGAGTTTTCACTTACAAACATCTACAGAACATTATGATTTCACCAGGCGTCCCCAAACATTTGCATATAACTGTTTTTCTAACAGAGCAGAACTGAGTTCAGTGAAGCATTAAAATAACGCTCTAATTATAACCTTAAACTGAACCGCTTCAAATATGAACTAATATTTACAATTACATTAATAGATACATTTCATTCAGAATACTTTTAAAACTATTTCTTTAATTTAATTCATTATAATTGTAACATTACACACATCCCATGATGTGAAAGTTTAAAACATGATTTGATTTCCTCCAAAACAGTAAATAATCAATAACTAAATCAAGCTGCAGTCTCCATGTACTACGTCTTCAAAGCTTTAGAACAGAAAACACTGCTCATAATAACCTCCACATTGTGGCGTCCAGATGGAGACAGAACGGCTCTAATCACCCAACACTGACTCTACAATCCAGCTTTACATTTGATCTTTTTAAAAAGAAATGTCATCACTGAACACTTCACAGGAAACCTTTAGGAAATATTTGTATTTTAAAGAAAAGAAATCCAGTTCAGAAACAGGAGCTGGTGGTGAAACCTAAAGCTCCACACTCTCCACACTTCAGAGCAGTTCTAATTAAATACATTCACATTTGGATTATCATTTATTCAGAAGATCATCAAGTGCATCTCTACTGTTGTCCAGAATCATTTTAATTAAAGATTCCTTTTGAATAAAGAGTAAAAGTGGACTTACTTCCAACATCCAGTTTTGTTCCTCCACCAAAAGTCCTCCACAGTGATACAAACTCGTTTACTGACCGTACAACAACCTCCTGCTCTAAACACACCGCTCTCTTCAGCCTTTACACACACTATTTCTGAACTAGAACACAATATTAATGGATTCTGCAGCTATTAATAATGGAAAACACTCCCAAACTGTAGAAGCTACAGATTCTCAACAAGGATTATTTTATAAACATTAAAATATCTAAACCCAGGACACACTTTGTTCTTTTGTATTTCCACAACAGACAAACACTTGATATAAAAGTATAAAACTACATGTAGAAACATGTTTTCATCTCAGATTCCAATTACAATCACAGATACAATCATATCAACTAATATTAAAACCAGATCCAATTAATGACAATAATAAAAACATGCTCCACTCTCTGTGTTGGTGATTATATGTTCACTTTCATCAGAAGTGTTCATAAATAATTCAATCAGTAAAAATTAGAGCTGCTGTTGAAAACTGTTCAACATTCATTAATAGTTTAAAAGATTCTTACTGTTATCATTGTGTTTCCTCCACCCAAAAGTCCTCCAGCCCTGATCCAGACAGATGGAGCCGCAGTAGCAGCTGCAGAAAACCTCAAATGAAAGGCAGAGACAGTTAGAGTTTAGGATTTTAAACATGAGACTCCACACTGAGCAGAAATGTTTGATCAAACAATATCAAATAAATATGATGATCTTTCCTCAGTGTTGTTAGAAAGATGATTTCCATAGAGAGGGTCCACTTTGCATCATGAGCCCATGCTTCAGTGCTCTGCTAGTGTTTATAGTCCTGTGAGTTTAACACTTCATGACTGAGAGCTGCTGCCCCACACACTTCACCCACAGCAACCATGACTTTGGTCTCCATCTTCATCTGGACACTGGCGCTCTGGACGAGAGGTAAAAAACACAATAAACTTTTATACAAGAGGTAACACTCATTCCATTAACTTCGAGAGACAAAAAAATATATAGTGCTTCATGCAAAAAATAACATTTATTAAATAATATTGACTTAGTGTATAACATAAAAGTTTATTGTATAAATTAATACAGTTGTTTTATTAATTTTTTGCCTAGGATCCAGTGGTCAGGTGACTGTTACTCAGACTCCAGAAGTGAAAACTGTTTCTACAGGACAATCAGTCACCATCAACTGTAGAACCAGCTCTAATGTCTTCATGATGGCGACCATATGGCGTGGTATCAGCAGAAACCTGGAGAAGCTCCTAAACGCCTGATCTACAGGGCTAACACTAGACAGTCAGGTATTTCAGATCGTTTCAGTGGCAGTGGATCTGGATCTGACTCCATTCTGACCATCAGTAACGTCCAGACTGAAGATGCAGGAGATTATTACTGTCAGAGTGGACACAGTACCAGTGGTAGCTCAGTGTTCACACAGTGAAATAGAGTCGTACTAAAACCTCCCTCAGTCAGAGACTGCACAGAGACTGCACTGCTGCAGCTGCTCCCTACTGCAGGTGCTGAGGGGGAGGATGATACACACAATAACACACTCTGTGGAGGAGACACACACCTCACTAACACACACCTCCACACACAATAACACACTCTGTGGAGGAGAGACACACACCTCACTAACACACACCTCCACACACAATAACACTCTGTGGAGGAGAGACACACCTCACTAACACACACCTCCACACAAAATAACACACTCTGTGGAGGAGAGACACACACCTCATTGACACACACCTCCACACACAATAACACACTCTGTAGAGGAGAGACACACACCTCACTAACACACACCTCCACACACAATAACACACTCTGTGGAGGAGAGACACACACCTCCACACACAATAACACACTCTGGAGGAGGGACACACACCTCACTAACACACACCTCCACACACAATAACACACTCTGTGGAGGAGAGACACACACCTCACTAACACACACCTCCACACACAATAACACACTCTGTGGAGGAGAGACACACATCTCACTAACAGACACCTCCACACACAATAACACACTCTGTGGAGGAGAGACACACACCTCACTAACACACACCTCCACACACAATAACACACTCTATGGAGGAGAGACACACACCTCACTAACACACACCTCCACACACAATATCACACTCTGTGGAGGAGAGACACGCACCTCACAAACACACACCTCCACACACAATAACACACTCTGTGGAGGAGAGACACACATCTCACTAACACACACCTCCACACACAATAACACACTCTGTGGAGGAGAGACACGCACCTCACAAACACACACCTCCACACACAATAACACACTCTGTGGAGGAGAGACACACACCTCACTAACACACACCTCCACACACAATAACACACTCTGTGGAGGAGACACACACACCTCACTTACACACACCTCCACACACAATAACACACTCTATGGAGGAGAGACACACACCTCACTAACACACACCTCCACACACAATATCACACTCTGTGGAGGAGAGACACGCACCTCACAAACACACACCTCCACACACAATAACACACTCTGTAGAGGAGAGACACACACCTCACTAACACACACCTCCACACACAATAACACACTCTGTGGAGGAGAGACACACACCTCCACACACAATAACACACTCTGGAGGAGGGACACACACCTCACTAACACACACCTCCACACACAATAACACACTCTGTGGAGGAGAGACACACACCTCACTAACACACACCTCCACACACAATAACACACTCTGTGGAGGAGAGACACACATCTCACTAACAGACACCTCCACACACAATAACACACTCTGTGGAGGAGAGACACACACCTCACTAACACACACCTCCACACACAATAACACACTCTATGGAGGAGAGACACACACCTCACTAACACACACCTCCACACACAATATCACACTCTGTGGAGGAGAGACACGCACCTCACAAACACACACCTCCACACACAATAACACACTCTGTGGAGGAGAGACACACATCTCACTAACACACACCTCCACACACAATAACACACTCTGTGGAGGAGAGACACGCACCTCACAAACACACACCTCCACACACAATAACACACTCTGTGGAGGAGAGACACACACCTCACTAACACACACCTCCACACACAATAACACACTCTGTGGAGGAGACACACACACCTCACTTACACACACCTCCACACACAATAACACACTCTGTGGAGGAGAGACACGCACCTCACAAACACACACCTCCACACACAATAACACACTCTGTGGAGGAGAGACACACACCTCACTAACACACACCTCCACACACAATAACACACTCTGTGGAGGAGACACACACACCTCACTAACACACACCTCCACACACAATAACACACTCTGTGGAGGAGACACACACACCTCACTAACACACACCTCCACACACAATAACACACTCTGTGGAGTAGAGACACACATCTCACTAACACACACCTCCACACACAATAACACACTCTGTGGAGGAGAGACACACACCTCACTAACACACACCTCCACACACACAATAACACACTCTGTGGAGGAGAGACACACACCTCCACACACACAATAACACACTCTGTGGAGGAGAGACACACACCTCACTAACACACACCTCCACACACAATAACACACTCTGTGGAGGAGAGACACACACCTCACTAGCACACACCTCCACACACAATAACACACTCTGTGGAGGAGAGACACACATCTCACTAACACACACTTCCACACACAATAACACACTCTGTGGAGGAGAGACACACATCTCACTAACACACACCTCCACACACAATAACACACTCTGTGGAGGAGAGACACGCACCTCACAAACACACACCTCCACACACAATAACACACTCTGTGGAGGAGAGACACACACCTCCACACACACCTCCACACACAATAACACACTCTGTGGAGGAGACACACACACCTCACTAACACACACCTCCACACACAATAACACACTCTGTGGAGGAGACACACACACCTCACTAACACACACCTCCACACACAATAACACACTCTGTGGAGGAGAGACACACCTCACTAACACACACCTCCACACACAATAACACACTCTGTGGAGGAGAGACACACACCTCACTAACACACACCTCCACACACAATAACACACTCTGTGGAGGAGAGACACACATCTCACTAACACACACCTCCACACACAATAACACACTCTGTGGAGGAGAGACACACACCTCACTAACACACACCTCCACACACAATAACACACTCTGTGGAGGAGACACACACACCTCACTAACACACACCTCCACACACAATAACACACTCTGTGGAGTAGAGACACACATCTCACTAACACACACCTCCACACACAATAACACACTCTGTGGAGGAGACACACACACCTCACTAACACACACCTCCACACACAATAACACACTCTGTGGAGTAGAGACACACATCTCACTAACACACACCTCCACACACAATAACACACTCTGTGGAGGAGACACACACACCTCACTAACACACACCTCCACACACAATAACACACTCTGTGGAGTAGAGACACACATCTCACTAACACACACCTCCACACACAATAACACACTCTGTGGAGGAGAGACACACACCTCACTAACACACACCTCCACACACACAATAACACACTCTGTGGAGGAGAGACACACACCTCACTAACACACACCTCCACACACACAATAATACACTCTGTGGAGGAGAGACACACACCTCACTAACACACACCTCCACACACAATAACACACTCTGTGGAGGAGAGACACACACAATAACACACTCTGTGGAGGAGAGACACACACCTCACTTACACACACCTCCACACACAATAACACACTCTGTGGAGGAGAGACACACACCTCACTAGCACACACCTCCACACACACAATAACACACTCTGTGGAGGAGAGACACACACCTCCACACACACAATAACACACTCTGTGGAGGAGAGACACACACAATAGCACACTCTGTGGAGGAGAGATACACACCTCACTAACACACACCTCCACACACAATAACACACTCTGTGGAGGAGAGACACACACAATAACACACTCTGTGGAGGAGAGACACACACCTCACTAACACACACCTCCACACACAATAACACATTCTGTGGAGGAGACACACACACCTCACTAACACACACCTCCACACACAATAACACACTGTGGAGGAGAGACACACACCTCCACACACACAATAACACACTCTGTGGAGGAGAGACACACACAATAACACACTCTGTGGAGGAGAGATACACACCTCACTAACACACACCTCCACACACAATAACACACTCTGTGGAGGAGACACACACACCTCACTAACACACACCTCCACACACAATAACACACTCTGTGGAGGAGAGACACACACCTCACTAACACACAATAACACACACATTAACTCACTCTGTGGAGGAGAGACACACACCACACTAACACACACCACACACACCTTCACACACAATAACACACTCTGTGGAGGAGAGACACACATCTCACTAACACACACCTCCACACACAATAACACACTCTGTGGAGGAGAGACACACACACCTCACTAGCACACACCTCCACACACAATAACACACTCTGTGGTGGAGAGACATACACTTCTAGATAGATAGATAGATAGATAGATAGATAGATAGATAGATTATATGGAGCTATATTAGGGTCAAAAGATTTGTTCTTTATAAGAAAAAAAATCTGAAACTGAAAGTTCAAATCTTGAGATTGAGCTTTGAAAAATAAAACAATTTATTCAAAATTAAAATATGTAGGATGATTTTTTTTTTTGTTTAAATACAATTTTGATTAAATTATTAAATTTTTATTGAATAAATTATTATTTTCATTTTTCACTGTCCTATATACTTTGATATTTGAAATCTTACATTTTTCAGTTGTAGATTTTATGTTTTCAGATTCAGATCTTTTTTTGTTTTTAGTTTCTTATATTTTTTTAGGTCACAGATTTCACTTTTGGATCTTAGTTTTTCTGTTTCAGACTTCTGGCCCTTTTCTCGTTTTGGAAGAGGGATATCAGCGGAGGGGGGCATGGTACAATGACTGACAGCATAGCAATGAAGGGGGAGGACCTTCCTCACTGTAGACTATGAGAAATATCACTGAACACTCACATTATACGCAATATTCAGAGTGCGTAGCTCCACAGACACACTTTAGTTTCCCAGCACTAGACTTCATAAGGGCAAATTTCTTAGTCTGTGTGACTAAATACACATACATGTATATAACCTCATTTGAATAAGTCCCATTCAGTGTTTTTTAGGGGTTTTATGAGAGTTTTCTAGACCTGTTTAATCCCGCTGTCCTCTGTGAGCATTTATTTTGAGGAAATGCTCACCATTTGCATACAACCATCACCACGGGCAGTCATTTCCTCCATAATCATATTTAAGTTCATCTCCTTTTCTGATGTCTTCTATTGCAAACAAGCAGAGGGCTTCCACTGACATCAGCCTTCTTCATTGTACACTCGGGGTGCTTGTGATCAACACTTACCAGTCTTCCTAATGATCCATCTTCTTTTGCATCATCAGTATTTTATAAATGTGACAGAAAGTAAAAATACAAAACAAATATTAACTATTAGTTTTCTAAAACCAATATGAATGGAAGTAACCCACAATGGAATGGTAAGGCAAAAGGTCCAATAATTAAATTCATTTTTGCCTATATCCCCACTGTAGAACAGATCCTCCTGTTCAGCTTACCACCATATTTTGTTATTTCACTTAAATTCTAACATGAACACAGTGCAGAGAGTGTGGTAAACTTTTCTTCTCCTTTGCAACTCACTGCATTCAATATTTTCACCTCTATATTCAACCACAAAATCACCCTTTGAAATTGAAGTTAAGGAGAAGACACCATGACCTGTCAATTATTGAATACATTGACAAAGGTTATATAGTGCAGTTAAAAGCATCAGTTTTCTGATTTCTGATTGAAGTAAAGCAATAGGTGTTAATGCACATGGTAAGCACAGACTATCCTACATGTGGGAGCCCTTTTTGTGCAATTCAGCCTTATTCTACAGAGTGGCTTCAGATGATCATTTACCTGAACACGTATCAATGCATGCACAAAATATATCATTCATTCTTTCAACTTCAGTAACTGCTTTGTCCACCTTTGTCACACTGGACCTAGAGCACACACAGAATAACTGGGTGCAGGGCACAAAATAATATGAAATGTTATTATTGTTATTATAATTGAAGTCAAATGTACATACACTTACACTAAAGTCATTAAACCTTAAAAAAATATGTGCCCTCTACATACTCAATGTCAACAAACTATAGTGTTACCAAGTTGTTTAGGACATCTACTTATTTACTTTTGACAGCATTCAGGGTGTGGAGCTCAGCAGACCTCAGTGAAGTGATGTAAATGACAGATAAGGATTAAGTAAATTTTTCTTTTTTTAATTCATGATCTATCATAACAAAACAGTGCACTTTGCTCTTTTGTACATAAACTTACTTTTGATGGGATCGGTGTACTTCTGCTCTAGCTGATTAGTTTTGTGAGTCTTTGTAGTTACATAATGGATGGCATCTTGAAGTGTCCTGATTCAGAAATGTTTCAGTTATGATTTAATACAAACTTGAAGTTAAGAGAAAATCCACTGGACGAACACATTTTCTCTCCCAAATGATTAATCAAAAATGAGAGGGAACATTCCAAATGTGATTTTATCATGCAGTATACAGATGGATTGCAAAACCAGGAGGATGGGGGATACATTTGTGCCCTACAGGTGTTACATAAATGTATTTTACTGTAACATTAAATACAGATAAATATAGTAAAAAATAAATCCTCACTTCAACATTATGTTCATGTTTTGAAGACATGAATAAACATTAATAAAAAATACAACTACATAAACAATGACTATACTGCATCTGTGTAAATGTGTGTGTTATATGCTTTAGATTATTTTAGGCTGAGATACACTATTGTGTGTTCTTCCAAGATTATTTAAAACAAATGTTTGGCTCCCTTTAATTCTGTAACAGTTTCTACGCTTCGGACTAAATATTGCATCACTGCTGTGATGATCTCAAGGAAGCCACATAAACATCAGAGGGGTCAGGCGCTGATGTTTTTGTGGCTTCCTTCAGATCACTTATTTGTTTCATTTGTTTCATCTTCATCTGGACACTGGCTCTCTGGACAGGAGGTAACACACAAGTAATTTTGTTAAGATGTATATGTTGTAAATAGGGTTAATATTTGCCCTTGAGCCAATGATTCATGGTAATTTTCTTATGTAATAGATTCTGTCCTTGTCAAATCCAAATAGTAAATTCAAGTGTACACATATTGGAAAATTATGAAAATTACCAAGAGACTAATAATGTATAATGTGAAATATACTGATTTATGTCCTGTCCAGGATAAAGTGGTCAGGTGACTGTGACACAGACTCCTGCAGTGAAAAACTTTTTCTACAGGATCTTCCCAAGAACCATTTTCTATTAACTGCAATTTCAACCCAACACCTTCAGGTTGTAGTACTTGTATCTCCTGGTATCAGCAGAAACCTGGAGAAGCTCCTAAATTGCTGATCTACAGGGTTAAAAACTAGACAGTCAGGTATTTCAGATTGTTTCAGTGGCAGTGGATCTGGATCTGACTTCACTCTGACCATCAGTAACGTCCAGACTGAAGATGCAGGAGATTATTACTGTCAGAGTGCACAAACAACCAGTGGTAGCTGGGTGTTCACACAGTGAAATAGAGGTGTACAAAAACCTCCCTCAGTCAGAGACTGCACTGCTGCAGCTGCGCCTTACTGCAGGTGCTGAGGAGGAGGACGATACACACAATAACACACTCTATGAAGGATAAACACACACCTCACTAAACCTCCACACAACTACACTCACCTCCACACACAATAACACACTGTGGACTCTGAGATGATCACCTCAGATTCTCAGTAGAGTGTTCAGTGTTAAACACGTCACATCTATAGGTAGGTGTCCAATTCTGTCTGTTAGTTATTTATGGTGCATTACTGAAGGACTAAATGATTTCTTCAGACAAATGTCAGCATCCAGAACATTGTCAGTCATCATCATCATCATCTTTTCCGCTTATCCATTTTAGTGTCGTGGTGGCAACAGGGTGAATAAAAAAGCCCAGACGTCTCTGTCCCCCACAACTTCCACCAGCTCCTCCTAGGGGCATCCCCAGGCATTTCCAGGCCAGTCGGGAGATGTAATCCCTCCAGCGTGTCCTGAGTCTTCTGAGCCTTCTTCCAGTTGGACATGCCTGGTATACCTCCAGTGGGAGGCGTCCAGGAGGAATCTTTATCAGATGCCCGACCCACCTCAACTGACTCCTCTCAACGCAAGGGAGCAGTGACTCTATTTCGAGCTCCTCCCTAATCACTGAGCTACTTACCCAATCACGGAGAGTACGCCCAGCAACCCGTTGGAGAAAGCTCATTTTGGCCACTTGTATCTGACGGAGTTCAGTGCCCACATTGAACAAGTTTGGCTTACTGCTGAGGATGCGAACACAACTCAAAATCTGAGAATACAAGGACAGTACGACCCTGGCATGCAATACTCACAAAGCACCTCCCTCAGAATCACTCAGGGAACAGGGTCATACACCTTCTTCCTCCAAAATTCTAGGTTCGACTATCGTACGGATTCTCCTTTCCAGCACCTTGGCATAGACTTTCCCAAGGAGGCTGAAAAGTGTGATGCGACAATAATTGGCGCGCTTTCTCTGGTCCACTTTTTTTTTTATATAAACAGGAACCACTATCCCTGTTTGCCAATCCAAAGGCACCATTCCCGAAGTCCATGCAATATTGTAGAGGCGTGTCATCCAAGACAGCTCCACAGTATCAAGTGCCTTCAGTGACTCTGGGCAAATCTCATCCACTCCTGGGGCTTTGCCACTGCATCACATCACCACCTCAGTTACTTCAGCCAAGGAAATGGGATCTGAAACTTCTGGCCCTACCTCCTGCACAGGAGGCATGTCTGTCAGTCAAGTTTAGTTTCACCATCATTACTGAGCACTGCTTGGACAGTGTCCCCTCTCCACCTCCTGAGCTGGCTGAGTGTTTTCTAGAACCTCTTTGAGGCTACCTGGTAGTGATCTTCCATGGCCTTTCCAAACTCCTCCCATGCTCTGGATTTTGCTTCAGCAACTGTCACAGCTGCAGCCCTTTTTGCTTGCCGGTACCCATCCGCAGAATCGGAAGTTCCCTAAACCAGCCAAGACCAAAAAGCCTCCTTCTTCTGCTTGACAGCTTCCCTCACCCCCAGTGTCCACCAGTGGTTTCTTGGGTTGCCACCATAACAGGCACAGACAGGCTTATGAACATAGCTACATGTGGCTGCTTCCACAATGAAAGTCTGGAACAGAGTCCATTCAGACTCCATTCCCCCTACCATCTCCGGAACATGTGAAAAGTTCTCTCTGAGGTGAGAGTTGAAATCCATCCAGACAGAGGCCACTGCTAGCTTTTCCCAGCATACGTTTGGGCTTACTAGGTCTGTCCGGCATCTTTCCCCGCCATTGGATCCAACTCACCAACAGATGGTGATCGGTTGACAGCTCAGCCCCTCTCTTTACCCGAGTATCCAAAACATATGGATCCAGATCAGAAAATACGACCACAAAATCAATCATTGACCTTTGGCTCAAGGTTCTCTGGTACCAAGTATACTTATGAGCAGACTTATGTTTGAGTATGTTGTTCATTACGGACAAACCATGACTAGCAAACAAGTCCAATAACATCACACCACTCAGGTTCAGATCGGGCAGGCCGTTCCTCCCAATCTGTCCTCTTCAATTTTCCCAGTTATTACCAATAAAGTCCCCCAGCAAAACGATAGAGTCAAAGCATGGAATTCTCTCTAGAACACCTTCATTAGACTGATTAATTAACATCAGGTTTACTGTCACTCTCTAATCATTCTACACCTTCATTACACCTATTAACATCAGGTTTACCGCCACTCTCTAATCCTTCTACACCTTCATTAGACTGATTAACATCACGTTTACCATCACTCTCTAATCCTTCTACAACTTCATTAGACTGATTAACATAGGTTTACCGTCACACTCTAATCCTTCTACACCTTCATTAGACTGATTAACATCAGGTTTACCGTCACTCTCTAATCCTTCTCCACCTTCATTAGACTGATTAACATCAGGATTACCGTCACTCTCTAATCATTCTACACCTTCATTAGACTGATCAACATCAGGTTTACCATCACTCTCTAATCCTTCTCCACCTTCATTAGACTGATCAACATCAGGTTTACCATCACTCTCTAATCCTTCTCCACCTTCATTAGACTGATCAACATCAGGTTTACCGCCACTCTCTAATCCTTCTCCACCTTCATTAGACTGATTAACATCAGGTTTACCATCACTCTCTAATCCTTCTCCACCTTCATTAGACTGATCAACATCAGGTTTACCATCACTCTCTAATCCTTCTCCACCTTCATTAGACTGATCAACATCAGGTTTACCGCCACTCTCTAATGCTTCTCCACCTTCATTAGACTGATTAACATCAGGTTTACCATCACTCTCTAATCCTTCTCCACCTTCATTAGACTGATCAACATCAGGTTTACCGCCACTCTCTAATCCTTCTACAACTTCATTAGACTGATTAACATAGGTTTACCGTCACACTCTAATCCTTCTACACCTTCATTAGACTGATTAACATCAGGTTTACCGTCACTCTCTAATCCTTCTACACCTTCATTGGACTGATTAACATTAGGATTACCGTCACTCTCTAATCCTTCTACACCTTCATTAGACTGATTAACATCAGGATTACCGTCACTCTCTAATCCTTCTCCACCTTCATTAGACTGATCAACATCAGGTTTACCGTCACTCTCTAATCCTTCTCCACCTTCATTAGACTGATCAACATCAGGATTACCGTCACTCTCTAATCCTTCTCCACCTTCATTAGACTGATAAACATCAGGTTTACCGTCACTCTCTAATCCTTCTCCACCTTCATTAGACTGATTAACATCAGGTTTACCGTCACTCTCTAATCCTTCTCCACCTTCATTAGACTGATTAACATCAGGTTTACCATCACTCTCTAATCCTTCTACACCTTCATTAGACTGATTAACATCAGGTTTACCGTCACTCTCTAATCCTTCTCCACCTTCATTAGACTGATCAACATCAGGTTTATCACCACTCTCTAATCCTTCTCCACCTTCATTAGACTGATCAACATCAGGTTTACCGTCACTCTCTAATCCTTCTCCACCTTCATTACACTGATTAACATCAGGTTTACCGCCACTCTCTAATCCTTCTGCACCTTCATTAGACTGATTAACATCAGGTTTACCATCACTCTCTAATCCTTCTACAACTTCATTAGACTGATTAACATAGGTTTACCGTCACACTCTAATCCTTCTACACCTTCATTAGACTGATTAACATCAGGTTTACCGTCACTCTCTAATCCTTCTCCACCTTCATTAGACTGATTAACATCAGGATTACCGTCACTCTCTAATCCTTCTACACCTTCATTAGACTGATTAACATCAGGTTTACCATCACTCTCTAATCCTTCTACACCTTCATTAGACTGATTAACATCAGGTTTACCATCACTCTCTAATCCTTCTACACCTTCATTAGACTGATTAACATCAGGATTACCGTCACTCTCTAATCCTTCTACATCTTCATTAGACTGATCAACATCAGGTTTACCGTCACCCTCTAATCCTTCTACACCTTCATTAGACTGATTAACCTCAGGTTTACCGTCACTCTCTAATCCATCTCCACCTTCATTAGACTGATCAACATCAGGTTTACCACCACTCTCTAATCCTTCTACACCTTCATTAGACTGATCAACATCAGGTTTACCGTCACTCTCTAATCCTTCTCCACCTTCATTAGACTGATCAACATCAGGTTTACCGCCACTCTCTAATCCTTCTACAACTTCATTAGACTGATTAACATAGGTTTACCGTCACACTCTAATCCTTCTCCACCTTCATTAGACTGATTAACATCAGGTTTACCATCACTCTCTAATGCTTCTACACCTTCATTAGACTGATTAACATCAGGATTACCGTCACTCTCTAATCCTTCTACACCTTCATTGGACTGATCAACATCAGGTTTACCGTCACTCTCTAATCCTTCTCCACCTTCATTAGACTGATTAACATTAGGATTACCGTCACTCTCTAATCCTTCTACACCTTCATTAGACTGATTAACATCAGGATTACCGTCACTCTCTAATCCTTCTCCACCTTCATTAGACTGATCAACATCAGGTTTACCGTCACTCTCTAATCCTTCTCCACCTTCATTAGACTGATCAACATCAGGATTACCGTCACTCTCTAATCCTTCTCCACCTTCATTAGACTGATAAACATCAGGTTTACCGTCACTCTCTAATCCTTCTCCACCTTCATTAGACTGATTAACATCAGGTTTACCGTCACTCTCTAATCCTTCTCCACCTTCATTAGACTGATTAACATCAGGTTTACCATCACTCTCTAATCCTTCTACACCTTCATTAGACTGATTAACATCAGGTTTACCGTCACACGCTAATCCTTCTACACCTTCATTAGACTGATTAACATCAGGTTTACCGTCACTCTCTAATCCTTCTCCACCTTCATTAGACTGATCAACATCAGGTTCATCACCACTCTCTAATCCTTCTCCACCTTCATTAGACTGATCAACATCAGGTTTACCGTCACTCTCTAATCCTTCTCCACCTTCATTACACTGATTAACATCAGGTTTACCGCCACTCTCTAATCCTTCTGCACCTTCATTAGACTGATTAACATCAGGTTTACCATCACTCTCTAATCCTTCTACAACTTCATTAGACTGATCAACATCAGGTTCATCACCACTCTCTAATCCTTCTCCACCTTCATTAGACTGATCAACATCAGGTTTACCGTCACTCTCTAATCCTTCTCCACCTTCATTAGACTGATTAACATCAGGTTTACCATCACTCTCTAATCCTTCTACACCTTCATTAGACTGATTAACATCAGGTTTACCGTCACTCTCTAATCCTTCTCCACCTTCATTAGACTGATCAACATCAGGTTTATCACCACTCTCTAATCCTTCTCCACCTTCATTAGACTGATCAACATCAGGTTTACTGTCACTCTCTAATCCTTCTCCACCTTCATTACACTGATTAACATCAGGTTTACCGCCACTCTCTAATCCTTCTGCACCTTCATTAGACTGATTAACATCAGGTTTACCATCACTCTCTAATCCTTCTACAACTTCATTAGACTGATTAACATAGGTTTACCGTCACACTCTAATCCTTCTACACCTTCATTAGACTGATTAACATCAGGTTTACCGTCACTCTCTAATCCTTCTCCACCTTCATTAGACTGATTAACATCAGGATTACCGTCACTCTCTAATCCTTCTACACCTTCATTAGACTGATTAACATCAGGTTTACCATCACTCTCTAATCCTTCTACACCTTCATTAGACTGATTAACATCAGGTTTACCATCACTCTCTAATCCTTCTACACCTTCATTAGACTGATTAACATCAGGATTACCGTCACTCTCTAATCCTTCTACATCTTCATTAGACTGATCAACATCAGGTTTACCGTCACCCTCTAATCCTTCTACACCTTCATTAGACTGATTAACCTCAGGTTTACCGTCACTCTCTAATCCATCTCCACCTTCATTAGACTGATCAACATCAGGTTTACCACCACTCTCTAATCCTTCTACACCTTCATTAGACTGATCAACATCAGGTTTACCGTCACTCTCTAATCCTTCTCCACCTTCATTAGACTGATCAACATCAGGTTTACCGCCACTCTCTAATCCTTCTACAACTTCATTACACTGATTAACATCAGGTTTACCGTCACTCTCTAATGCTTCTACACCTTCATTAGACTGATTAACATCAGGATTACCGTCACTCTCTAATCCTTCTACACCTTCATTGGACTGATCAACATCAGGTTTACCGTCACTCTCTAATCCTTCTCCACCTTCATTAGACTGATTAACATTAGGATTACCGTCACACTCTAATCCTTCTCCACCTTCATTAGACTGATTAACATCAGGTTTACCGCCACTCTCTAATCCTTCTGCACCTTCATTAGACTGATTAACATCAGGTTTACCATCACTCTCTAATCCTTCTACATCTTCATTAGACTGATCAACATCAGGTTTACCGTCACCCTCTAATCCTTCTACACCTTCATTAGACTGATTAACCTCAGGTTTACCGTCACTCTCTAATCCATCTCCACCTTCATTAGACTGATCAACATCAGGTTTACCACCACTCTCTAATCCTTCTACACCTTCATTAGACTGATCAACATCAGGTTTACCGTCACTCTCTAATCCTTCTCCACCTTCATTAGACTGATCAACATCAGGTTTACCGCCACTCTCTAATCCTTCTACAACTTCATTACACTGATTAACATCAGGTTTACCGTCACTCTCTAATGCTTCTACACCTTCATTAGACTGATTAACATCAGGATTACCGTCACTCTCTAATCCTTCTACACCTTCATTGGACTGATCAACATCAGGTTTACCGTCACTCTCTAATCCTTCTCCACCTTCATTAGACTGATTAACATAGGTTTACCGTCACACTCTAATCCTTCTCCACCTTCATTAGACTGATTAACATCAGGTTTACCATCACTCTCTAATGCTTCTACACCTTCATTAGACTGATTAACATCAGGATTACCGTCACTCTCTAATCCTTCTACACCTTCATTGGACTGATCAACATCAGGTTTACCGTCACTCTCTAATCCTTCTCCACCTTCATTAGACTGATTAACATTAGGATTACCGTCACTCTCTAATCCTTCTACACCTTCATTAGACTGATTAACATCAGGATTACCGTCACTCTCTAATCCTTCTCCACCTTCATTAGACTGATCAACATCAGGTTTTCCGTCACTCTCTAATCCTTCTCCACCTTCATTAGACTGATCAACATCAGGATTACCGTCACTCTCTAATCCTTCTCCACCTTCATTAGACTGATAAACATCAGGTTTACCGTCACTCTCTAATCCTTCTCCACCTTCATTAGACTGATTAACATCAGGTTTACCGTCACTCTCTAATCCTTCTCCACCTTCATTAGACTGATTAACATCAGGTTTACCATCACTCTCTAATCCTTCTACACCTTCATTAGACTGATTAACATCAGGTTTACCGTCACACGCTAATCCTTCTACACCTTCATTAGACTGATTAACATCAGGTTTACCGTCACTCTCTAATCCTTCTCCACCTTCATTAGACTGATCAACATCAGGTTCATCACCACTCTCTAATCCTTCTCCACCTTCATTAGACTGATCAACATCAGGTTTACCGTCACTCTCTAATCCATCTCCACCTTCATTAGACTGATCAACATCAGGTTTACCATCACTCTCTAATCCTTCTACACCTTCATTAGACTGATTAACATCAGGATTACCGTCACTCTCTAATCCTTCTACATCTTCATTAGACTGATCAACATCAGGTTTACCGTCACCCTCTAATCCTTCTACACCTTCATTAGACTGATTAACCTCAGGTTTACCGTCACTCTCTAATCCATCTCCACC
Source organism: Hoplias malabaricus (assembly GCF_029633855.1). Classification (NCBI taxonomy): domain Eukaryota; kingdom Metazoa; phylum Chordata; class Actinopteri; order Characiformes; family Erythrinidae; genus Hoplias; species Hoplias malabaricus. Next base: position 5,812,327 of record NC_089803.1, on the reverse strand, counting down.
TTCATTAGACTGATCAACATCAGGTTTACCACCACTCTCTAATCCTTCTACACCTTCATTAGACTGATCAACATCAGGTTTACCGTCACTCTCTAATCCTTCTCCACCTTCATTACACTGATTAACATCAGGTTTACCGCCACTCTCTAATCCTTCTCCACCTTCATTAGACTGATCAACATCAGGTTTACCGCCACTCTCTAATCCTTCTCCACCTTCATTAGACTGATTAACATCAGGTTTACCATCACTCTCTAATCCTTCTCCACCTTCATTAGACTGATCAACATCAGGTTTACCGCCACTCTCTAATCCTTCTACAACTTCATTAGACTGATTAACATAGGTTTACCGTCACACTCTAATCCTTCTACACCTTCATTAGACTGATTAACATCAGGTTTACCATCACTCTCTAATCCTTCTCCACCTTCATTAGACTGATCAACATCAGGATTACCGTCACTCTCTAATCCTTCTACACCTTCATTAGACTGATTAACATCAGGATTACCGTCACTCTCTAATCCTTCTACACCTTCATTAGACTGATTAATATCAGGATTACTGTCACACTCTAATCCTTCTCCACCTTCATTAGACTGATCAACATCAGGTTCATCACCACTCTCTAATCCTTCTCCACCTTCATTAGACTGATCAACATCAGGTTTACCGTCACTCTCTAATCCTTCTCCACCTTCATTAGACTGATTAACATCAGGTTTACCATCACTCTCTAATCCTTCTACAACTTCATTAGACTGATTAACATAGGTTTACCGTCACACTCTAATCCTTCTACACCTTCATTAGACTGATTAACATCAGGTTTACCGTCACTCTCTAATCCTTCTCCACCTTCATTAGACTGATTAACATCAGGATTACCGTCACTCTCTAATCCTTCTACACCTTCATTAGACTGATTAACATCAGGTTTACCATCACTCTCTAATCCTTCTACACCTTCATTAGACTGATTAACATCAGGTTTACCATCACTCTCTAATCCTTCTACACCTTCATTAGACTGATTAACATCAGGATTACCGTCACTCTCTAATCCTTCTACATCTTCATTAGACTGATCAACATCAGGTTTACCGTCACCCTCTAATCCTTCTACACCTTCATTAGACTGATTAACCTCAGGTTTACCGTCACTCTCTAATCCATCTCCACCTTCATTAGACTGATCAACATCAGGTTTACCACCACTCTCTAATCCTTCTACACCTTCATTAGACTGATCAACATCAGGTTTACCGTCACTCTCTAATCCTTCTCCACCTTCATTAGACTGATCAACATCAGGTTTACCGCCACTCTCTAATCCTTCTACAACTTCATTAGACTGATTAACATAGGTTTACCGTCACACTTTAATCCTTCTCCACCTTCATTAGACTGATTAACATCAGGTTTACCATCACTCTCTAATGCTTCTACACCTTCATTAGACTGATTAACATCAGGATTACCGTCACTCTCTAATCCTTCTACACCTTCATTGGACTGATCAACATCAGGTTTACCGTCACTCTCTAATCCTTCTCCACCTTCATTAGACTGATTAACATTAGGATTACCGTCACTCTCTAATCCTTCTACACCTTCATTAGACTGATTAACATCAGGATTACCGTCACTCTCTAATCCTTCTCCACCTTCATTAGACTGATCAACATCAGGTTTACCGTCACTCTCTAATCCTTCTCCACCTTCATTAGACTGATCAACATCAGGATTACCGTCACTCTCTAATCCTTCTCCACCTTCATTAGACTGATAAACATCAGGTTTACCGTCACTCTCTAATCCTTCTCCACCTTCATTAGACTGATTAACATCAGGTTTACCGTCACTCTCTAATCCTTCTCCACCTTCATTAGACTGATTAACATCAGGTTTACCATCACTCTCTAATCCTTCTACACCTTCATTAGACTGATTAACATCAGGTTTACCGTCACACGCTAATCCTTCTACACCTTCATTAGACTGATTAACATCAGGTTTACCGTCACTCTCTAATCCTTCTCCACCTTCATTAGACTGATCAACATCAGTTTCATCACCACTCTCTAATCCTTCTCCACCTTCATTAGACTGATCAACATCAGGTTTACCGTCACTCTCTAATCCTTCTCCACCTTCATTACACTGATTAACATCAGGTTTACCGCCACTCTCTAATCCTTCTGCACCTTCATTAGACTGATTAACATCAGGTTTACCATCACTCTCTAATCCTTCTACAACTTCATTAGACTGATCAACATCAGGTTCATCACCACTCTCTAATCCTTCTCCACCTTCATTAGACTGATCAACATCAGGTTTACCGTCACTCTCTAATCCTTCTCCACCTTCATTAGACTGATTAACATCAGGTTTACCATCACTCTCTAATCCTTCTACACCTTCATTAGACTGATTAACATCAGGTTTACCGTCACTCTCTAATCCTTCTCCACCTTCATTAGACTGATCAACATCAGGTTTATCACCACTCTCTAATCCTTCTCCACCTTCATTAGACTGATCAACATCAGGTTTACTGTCACTCTCTAATCCTTCTCCACCTTCATTACACTGATTAACATCAGGTTTACCGCCACTCTCTAATCCTTCTGCACCTTCATTAGACTGATTAACATCAGGTTTACCATCACTCTCTAATCCTTCTACAACTTCATTAGACTGATTAACATAGGTTTACCGTCACACTCTAATCCTTCTACACCTTCATTAGACTGATTAACATCAGGTTTACCGTCACTCTCTAATCCTTCTCCACCTTCATTAGACTGATTAACATCAGGATTACCGTCACTCTCTAATCCTTCTACACCTTCATTAGACTGATTAACATCAGGTTTACCATCACTCTCTAATCCTTCTACACCTTCATTAGACTGATTAACATCAGGTTTACCATCACTCTCTAATCCTTCTACACCTTCATTAGACTGATTAACATCAGGATTACCGTCACTCTCTAATCCTTCTACATCTTCATTAGACTGATCAACATCAGGTTTACCGTCACCCTCTAATCCTTCTACACCTTCATTAGACTGATTAACCTCAGGTTTACCGTCACTCTCTAATCCATCTCCACCTTCATTAGACTGATCAACATCAGGTTTACCACCACTCTCTAATCCTTCTACACCTTCATTAGACTGATCAACATCAGGTTTACCGTCACTCTCTAATCCTTCTCCACCTTCATTAGACTGATCAACATCAGGTTTACCGCCACTCTCTAATCCTTCTACAACTTCATTAGACTGATTAACATAGGTTTACCGTCACACTCTAATCCTTCTCCACCTTCATTAGACTGATTAACATCAGGTTTACCATCACTCTCTAATGCTTCTACACCTTCATTAGACTGATTAACATCAGGATTACCGTCACTCTCTAATCCTTCTACACCTTCATTGGACTGATCAACATCAGGTTTACCGTCACTCTCTAATCCTTCTCCACCTTCATTAGACTGATTAACATTAGGATTACCGCCACTCTCTAATCCTTCTACACCTTCATTAGACTGATTAACATCAGGATTACCGTCACTCTCTAATCCTTCTCCACCTTCATTAGACTGATCAACATCAGGTTTACCGTCACTCTCTAATCCTTCTCCACCTTCATTAGACTGATCAACATCAGGTTTACCGTCACTCTCTAATCCTTCTCCACCTTCATTAGACTGATAAACATCAGATTTACCGTCACTCTCTAATCCTTCTCCACCTTCATTAGACTGATTAACATCAGGTTTACCATCACTCTCTAATCCTTCTACACCTTCATTAGACTGATTAACATCAGGTTTACCGTCACACGCTAATCCTTCTACACCTTCATTAGACTGATTAACATCAGGTTTACCGTCACTCTCTAATCCTTCTCCACCTTCATTAGACTGATCAACATCAGGTTCATCACCACTCTCTAATCCTTCTCCACCTTCATTAGACTGATCAACATCAGGTTTACCGTCACTTTCTAATCCTTCTCCACCTTCATTACACTGATTAACATCAGGTTTACCGCCACTCTCTAATCCTTCTGCACCTTCATTAGACTGATTAACATCAGGTTTACCATCACTCTCTAATCCTTCTACAACTTCATTAGACTGATTAACATAGGTTTACCGTCACACTCTAATCCTTCTACACCTTCATTAGACTGATTAACATCAGGTTTACCGTCACTCTCTAATCCTTCTCCACCTTCATTAGACTGATTAACATCAGGATTACCGTCACTCTCTAATCCTTCTACACGTGCATTAGACTGATTAACATCAGGTTTACCATCACTCTCTAATCCTTCTACACCTTCATTAGACTGATTAACATCAGGTTTACCATCACTCTCTAATCCTTCTCCACCTTCATTACACTGATTAACATCAGGTTTACCGCCACTCTCTAATCCTTCTCCACCTTCATTAGACTGATCAACATCAGGTTTACCGCCACTCTCTAATCCTTCTCCACCTTCATTAGACTGATTAACATCAGGTTTACCATCACTCTCTAATCCTTCTCCACCTTCATTAGACTGATCAACATCAGGTTTACCGCCACTCTCTAATCCTTCTACAACTTCATTAGACTGATTAACATAGGTTTACCGTCACACTCTAATCCTTCTACACCTTCATTAGACTGATTAACATCAGGTTTACCATCACTCTCTAATCCTTCTCCACCTTCATTAGACTGATCAACATCAGGATTACCGTCACTCTCTAATCCTTCTACACCTTCATTAGACTGATTAACATCAGGATTACCGTCACTCTCTAATCCTTCTACACCTTCATTAGACTGATTAATATCAGGATTACTGTCACACTCTAATCCTTCTCCACCTTCATTAGACTGATCAACATCAGGTTTACCGTCACTCTCTAATCCTTCTCCACCTTCATTAGACTGATTAACATCAGGTTTACCGTCACTCTCTAATCCTTCTCCACCTTCATTAGACTGATTAACATCAGGTTTACCATCACTCTCTAATCCTTCTCCACCTTCATTAGACTGATCAACATCAGGTTTACCGCCACTCTCTAATCCTTCTACAACTTCATTAGACTGATTAACATAGGTTTACGTCACACTCTAATCCTTCTACACCTTCATTAGACTGATTAACATCAGGTTTACCATCACTCTCTAATCCTTCTACACCTTCATTAGACTGATTAACATCAGGATTACCGTCACTCTCTAATCCTTCTACACCTTCATTGGACTGATCAACATCAGGTTTACCGTCACTCTCTAATCCTTCTCCACCTTCATTAGACTGATTAACATCAGGATTACCGTCACTCTCTAATCCTTCTACACCTTCATTGGACTGATCAACATCAGGTTTACCGTCACTCTCTAATCCTTCTACGCCTTCATTAGACTGATTAACATCAGGATTACCGTCACTCTCTAATCCTTCTACACCTTCATTAGACTGATTAACATCAGGTTTACCTTCACTCTCTAATCCTTCTCCACCTTCATTAGACTGATTAACATCAGGTTTACCTTCACTCTCTAATCCTTCTCCACCTTCATTAGACTGATCAACATCAGGTTTACCTTCACTCTCTAATCCTTCTCCACCTTCATTAGACTGATCAACATCAGGTTTACCGTCACTCTCTAATCCTTCTCCACCTTCATTAGACTGATTAACATCAGGTTTACCATCACTCTCTAATCCTTCTACACCTTCATTAGACTGATTAACATCAGGTTTACCGTCACACGCTAATCCTTCTACACCTTCATTAGACTGATTAACATCAGGTTTACCGTCACTCTCTAATCCTTCTCCACCTTCATTAGACTGATCAACATCAGGTTCATCACCACTCTCTAATCCTTCTCCACCTTCATTAGACTGATCAACATCAGGTTTACCGTCACTTTCTAATCCTTCTCCACCTTCATTACACTGATTAACATCAGGTTTACCGCCACTCTCTAATCCTTCTGCACCTTCATTAGACTGATTAACATCAGGTTTACCATCACTCTCTAATCCTTCTACAACTTCATTAGACTGATTAACATAGGTTTACCGTCACACTCTAATCCTTCTACACCTTCATTAGACTGATTAACATCAGGTTTACCGTCACTCTCTAATCCTTCTCCACCTTCATTAGACTGATTAACATCAGGATTACCGTCACTCTCTAATCCTTCTACACGTGCATTAGACTGATTAACATCAGGTTTACCATCACTCTCTAATCCTTCTACACCTTCATTAGACTGATTAACATCAGGTTTACCATCACTCTCTAATCCTTCTCCACCTTCATTACACTGATTAACATCAGGTTTACCGCCACTCTCTAATCCTTCTCCACCTTCATTAGACTGATCAACATCAGGTTTACCGCCACTCTCTAATCCTTCTCCACCTTCATTAGACTGATTAACATCAGGTTTACCATCACTCTCTAATCCTTCTCCACCTTCATTAGACTGATCAACATCAGGTTTACCGCCACTCTCTAATCCTTCTACAACTTCATTAGACTGATTAACATAGGTTTACCGTCACACTCTAATCCTTCTACACCTTCATTAGACTGATTAACATCAGGTTTACCATCACTCTCTAATCCTTCTCCACCTTCATTAGACTGATCAACATCAGGATTACCGTCACTCTCTAATCCTTCTACACCTTCATTAGACTGATTAACATCAGGATTACCGTCACTCTCTAATCCTTCTACACCTTCATTAGACTGATTAATATCAGGATTACTGTCACACTCTAATCCTTCTCCACCTTCATTAGACTGATCAACATCAGGTTTACCGTCACTCTCTAATCCTTCTCCACCTTCATTAGACTGATTAACATCAGGTTTACCGTCACTCTCTAATCCTTCTCCACCTTCATTAGACTGATTAACATCAGGTTTACCATCACTCTCTAATCCTTCTCCACCTTCATTAGACTGATCAACATCAGGTTTACCGCCACTCTCTAATCCTTCTACAACTTCATTAGACTGATTAACATAGGTTTACGTCACACTCTAATCCTTCTACACCTTCATTAGACTGATTAACATCAGGTTTACCATCACTCTCTAATCCTTCTACACCTTCATTAGACTGATTAACATCAGGATTACCGTCACTCTCTAATCCTTCTACACCTTCATTGGACTGATCAACATCAGGTTTACCGTCACTCTCTAATCCTTCTCCACCTTCATTAGACTGATTAACATCAGGATTACCGTCACTCTCTAATCCTTCTACACCTTCATTGGACTGATCAACATCAGGTTTACCGTCACTCTCTAATCCTTCTACGCCTTCATTAGACTGATTAACATCAGGATTACCGTCACTCTCTAATCCTTCTACACCTTCATTAGACTGATTAACATCAGGTTTACCTTCACTCTCTAATCCTTCTCCACCTTCATTAGACTGATTAACATCAGGTTTACCTTCACTCTCTAATCCTTCTCCACCTTCATTAGACTGATCAACATCAGGTTTACCTTCACTCTCTAATCCTTCTCCACCTTCATTAGACTGATCAACATCAGGTTTACCGTCACTCTCTAATCCTTCTCCACCTTCATTAGACTGATTAACATCAGGTTTACCATCACTCTCTAATCCTTCTACACCTTCATTAGACTGATTAACATCAGGTTTACCATCACTCTCTAATCCTTCTCCACCTTCATTAGACTGATCAACATCAGGTTTACCGTCACTCTCTAATCCTTCTCCACCTTCATTAGACTGATTAACATCAGGTTTACCATCACTCTCTAATCCTTCTACACCTTCATTAGACTGATTAACATCAGGTTTACCTTCACTCTCTAATCCTTCTCCACCTTCATTAGACTGATTAACATCAGGTTTACCTTCACTCTCTAATCCTTCTCCACCTTCATTAGACTGATTAACATCAGGATTACCGTCACTCTCTAATCCTTCTACACCTTCATTGGACTGATCAACATCAGGTTTACCGTCACTCTCTAATCCTTCTCCACCTTCATTAGACTGATCAACATCAGGTTTACCCCCACTCTCTAATCCTTCTCCACCTTCATTAGACTGATCAACATCAGGTTTACCGTCACTCTCTAATCCTTCTCCACCTTCATTAGACTGATTAACATCAGGTTTACCGTCACTCTCTAATCCTTCTACACCTTCATTAGACTGATTAACATCAGGTTTACCGTCACCCTCTAATCCTTCTACTTCTTCATAAGACTGATCAACATCAGGTTTACCGTCACTCTCTAATCCTTCTACAACTTCATTAGACTGATTAACATCAGGTTTACCGTCACTCTCTAATCCTTCTCCACCTTCATTAGACTGATTAACATCAGGTTTACCGTCACTCTCTAATCCTTCTACACCTTCATTAGACTGATTAACATCAGGTTTACCGTCACTCTCTAATCCTTCTCCACCTTCATTAGACTGATCAACATCAGGTTTACCACCACTCTCTAATCCTTCTACACCTTCATTAGACTGATCAACATCAGGTTTACTGTCACTCTCTAATCCTTCTCCACCTTCATTAGACTGATCAACATCAGGTTTACCGCCACTCTCTAATCCTTCTACACCTTCATTAGACTGATTAACATCAGGTTTACCATCACTCTCTAATCCTTCTCCACCTTAATTAGACTGATCAACATCAGGTTTACCATCACTCTCTAATCCTTCTCCACCTTCATTAGACTGATCAACATCAGGTTTACCGCCACTCTCTAATCCTTCTCCACCTTCATTAGACTGATTAACATCAGGTTTACCATCTCTCTCTAATCCTTCTTCACCTTCATTAGACTGATCAACATCAGGTTTACCGTCACACTCTAATCCTTCTCCACCTTCATTAGACTGATTAACATCAGGTTTACCATCACTCTCTAATCCTTCTACACCTTCATTAGACTGATTAACATCAGGTTTACCGTCACCCTCTAATCCTTCTCCACCTTCATTAGACTGATTAACATCAGGTTTACCATCACTCTCTAATCCTTCTCCACCTTCATTAGACTGATCAACATCAGGTTTACCGCCACTCTCTAATCCTTCTACAACTTCATTAGACTGATTAACATAGGTTTACCGTCACACTCTAATCCTTCTACACCTTCATTAGACTGATTAACATCAGGTTTACCATCACTCTCTAATCCTTCTACACCTTCATTATACTGATTAACATCAGGTTTACCGTCACACTCTAATCCTTTTACACCTTCATTAGACTGATTAACATAGGTTTACCGTCACTCTCTAATCCTTCTCCACCTTCATTAGACTGATTAACATCAGGTTTACCATCACTCTCTAATCCTTCTCCACCTTCATTAGACTGATTAACATCAGGTTTACCATCACTCTCTAATCCTTCTCCACCTTCATTAGACTGATCAACATCAGGTTTACCCCCACTCTCTAATCCTTCTCCACCTTCATTAGACTGATTAACATCAGGTTTACCGTCACTCTCTAATCCTTCTCCACCTTCATTAGACTGATTAACATCAGGTTTACCATCACTCTCTAATCCTTCTACACCTTCAATAGACTGATTAACATCAGGTTTACCGTCACCCTCTAATCCTTCTACACCTTCATTAGACTGATTAACATCAGGTTTACCATCACTCTCTAATCCTTCTCCACCTTCATTAGACTGATCAACATCAGGTTTACCGTCACTCTCTAATCCTTCTCCACCTTCATTAGACTGATTAACATCAGGTTTACCATCACTCTCTAATCCTTCTACACCTTCATTAGACTGATTAACATCAGGTTTACCTTCACTCTCTAATCCTTCTCCACCTTCATTAGACTGATTAACATCAGGTTTACCTTCAATCTCTAATCCTTCTCCACCTTCATTAGACTGATTAACATCAGGTTTACCTTCACTCTCTAATCCTTCTCTACCTTCATTAGACTGATCAACATCAGGTTTACCGTCACTCTCTAATCCTTCTCCACCTTCATTAGACTGATTAACATCAGGTTTACCATCACTCTCTAATCCTTCTCCACCTTCATTAGACTGATCAACATCAGGTTTACCCCCACTCTCTAATCCTTCTCCACCTTCATTAGACTGATCAACATCAGGTTTACCGTCACTCTCTAATCCTTCTCCACCTTCATTAGACTGATTAACATCAGGTTTACCATCACTCTCTAATCCTTCTACACCTTCATTAGACTGATTAACATCAGATTTACCGTCACCCTCTAATCCTTCTACTTCTTCATAAGACTGATCAACATCAGGTTTACCATCACTCTCTAATCCTTCTACACCTTCATTAGACTGATTAACATCAGGTTTACCTTCACTCTCTAATCCTTCTCCACCTTCATTAGACTGATTAACATCAGGTTTACCTTCACTCTCTAATCCTTCTCCACCTTCATTAGACTGATCAACATCAGGTTTACCGTCACTCTCTAATCCTTCTCCACCTTCATTAGACTGATTAACATCAGGTTTACCATCACTCTCTAATCCTTCTACACCTTCATTAGACTGATTAACATCAGGTTTACCATCACTCTCTAATCCTTCTCCACCTTCATTAGACTGATCAACATCAGGTTTACCGTCACTCTCTAATCCTTCTCCACCTTCATTAGACTGATTAACATCAGGTTTACCATCACTCTCTAATCCTTCTACACCTTCATTAGACTGATTAACATCAGGTTTACCTTCACTCTCTAATCCTTCTCCACCTTCATTAGACTGATTAACATCAGGTTTACCTTCACTCTCTAATCCTTCTCCACCTTCATTAGACTGATTAACATCAGGATTACCGTCACTCTCTAATCCTTCTACACCTTCATTGGACTGATCAACATCAGGTTTACCGTCACTCTCTAATCCTTCTCCACCTTCATTAGACTGATCAACATCAGGTTTACCCCCACTCTCTAATCCTTCTCCACCTTCATTAGACTGATCAACATCAGGTTTACCGTCACTCTCTAATCCTTCTCCACCTTCATTAGACTGATTAACATCAGGTTTACCATCACTCTCTAATCCTTCTACACCTTCATTAGACTGATTAACATCAGGTTTACCGTCACCCTCTAATCCTTCTACTTCTTCATAAGACTGATCAACATCAGGTTTACCGTCACTCTCTAATCCTTCTACAACTTCATTAGACTGATTAACATCAGGTTTACCGTCACTCTCTAATCCTTCTCCACCTTCATTAGACTGATTAACATCAGGTTTACCGTCACTCTCTAATCCTTCTACACCTTCATTAGACTGATTAACATCAGGTTTACCGTCACTCTCTAATCCTTCTCCACCTTCATTAGACTGATCAACATCAGGTTTACCACCACTCTCTAATCCTTCTACACCTTCATTAGACTGATCAACATCAGGTTTACTGTCACTCTCTAATCCTTCTCCACCTTCATTAGACTGATCAACATCAGGTTTACCGCCACTCTCTAATCCTTCTACACCTTCATTAGACTGATTAACATCAGGTTTACCATCACTCTCTAATCCTTCTCCACCTTCATTAGACTGATCAACATCAGGTTTACCATCACTCTCTAATCCTTCTCCACCTTCATTAGACTGATCAACATCAGGTTTACCGCCACTCTCTAATCCTTCTCCACCTTCATTAGACTGATTAACATCAGGTTTACCATCTCTCTCTAATCCTTCTTCACCTTCATTAGACTGATCAACATCAGGTTTACCGTCACACTCTAATCCTTCTCCACCTTCATTAGACTGATTAACATCAGGTTTACCATCACTCTCTAATCCTTCTACACCTTCATTAGACTGATTAACATCAGGTTTACCGTCACCCTCTAATCCTTCTCCACCTTCATTAGACTGATTAACATCAGGTTTACCATCACTCTCTAATCCTTCTCCACCTTCATTAGACTGATCAACATCAGGTTTACCGCCACTCTCTAATCCTTCTACAACTTCATTAGACTGATTAACATAGGTTTACCGTCACACTCTAATCCTTCTACACCTTCATTAGACTGATTAACATCAGGTTTACCATCACTCTCTAATCCTTCTACACCTTCATTATACTGATTAACATCAGGTTTACCGTCACACTCTAATCCTTTTACACCTTCATTAGACTGATTAACATAGGTTTACCGTCACTCTCTAATCCTTCTCCACCTTCATTAGACTGATTAACATCAGGTTTACCATCACTCTCTAATCCTTCTCCACCTTCATTAGACTGATTAACATCAGGTTTACCATCACTCTCTAATCCTTCTCCACCTTCATTAGACTGATCAACATCAGGTTTACCCCCACTCTCTAATCCTTCTCCACCTTCATTAGACTGATTAACATCAGGTTTACCGTCACTCTCTAATCCTTCTCCACCTTCATTAGACTGATTAACATCAGGTTTACCATCACTCTCTAATCCTTCTACACCTTCAATAGACTGATTAACATCAGGTTTACCGTCACCCTCTAATCCTTCTACACCTTCATTAGACTGATTAACATCAGGTTTACCATCACTCTCTAATCCTTCTCCACCTTCATTAGACTGATCAACATCAGGTTTACCGTCACTCTCTAATCCTTCTCCACCTTCATTAGACTGATTAACATCAGGTTTACCATCACTCTCTAATCCTTCTACACCTTCATTAGACTGATTAACATCAGGTTTACCTTCACTCTCTAATCCTTCTCCACCTTCATTAGACTGATTAACATCAGGTTTACCTTCAATCTCTAATCCTTCTCCACCTTCATTAGACTGATTAACATCAGGTTTACCTTCACTCTCTAATCCTTCTCTACCTTCATTAGACTGATCAACATCAGGTTTACCGTCACTCTCTAATCCTTCTCCACCTTCATTAGACTGATTAACATCAGGTTTACCATCACTCTCTAATCCTTCTCCACCTTCATTAGACTGATCAACATCAGGTTTACCCCCACTCTCTAATCCTTCTCCACCTTCATTAGACTGATCAACATCAGGTTTACCGTCACTCTCTAATCCTTCTCCACCTTCATTAGACTGATTAACATCAGGTTTACCATCACTCTCTAATCCTTCTACACCTTCATTAGACTGATTAACATCAGATTTACCGTCACCCTCTAATCCTTCTACTTCTTCATAAGACTGATCAACATCAGGTTTACCATCACTCTCTAATCCTTCTACACCTTCATTAGACTGATTAACATCAGGTTTACTGTCACTCTCTAATCCTTCTCCACCTTCATTAGACTGATCAACATCAGGTTTACCACCACTCTCTAATCCTTCTACACCTTCATTAGACTGATCAACATCAGGTTTACTGTCACTCTCTAATCCTTCTCCACCTTCATTAGACTGATCAACATCAGGTTTACCGCCACTCTCTAATCCTTCTACACCTTCATTAGACTGATTAACATCAGGTTTACCATCACTCTCTAATCCTTCTCCACCTTCATTAGACTGATCAACATCAGGTTTACCGTCACTCTCTAATCCTTCTCCACCTTCATTAGACTGATTAACATCAGGTTTACCATCACTCTCTAATCCTTCTCCACCTTCATTAGACTGATCAACATCAGGTTTACCCCCACTCTCTAATCCTTCTCCACCTTCATTAGACTGATCAACATCAGGTTTACCGTCACTCTCTAATCCTTCTCCACCTTCATTAGACTGATTAACATCAGGTTTACCATCACTCTCTAATCCTTCTACACCTTCATTAGACTGATTAACATCAGATTTACCGTCACCCTCTAATCCTTCTACTTCTTCATAAGACTGATCAACATCAGGTTTACCGTCACTCTCTAATCCTTCTACACCTTCATTAGACTGATTAACATCAGGTTTACTGTCACTCTCTAATCCTTCTCCACCTTCATTAGACTGATCAACATCAGGTTTACCACCACTCTCTAATCCTTCTACACCTTCATTAGACTGATCAACATCAGGTTTACTGTCACTCTCTAATCCTTCTCCACCTTCATTAGACTGATCAACATCAGGTTTACCGCCACTCTCTAATCCTTCTACACCTTCAATAGACTGATTAACATCAGGTTTACCATCACTCTCTAATCCTTCTCCACCTTCATTAGACTGATCAACATCAGGTTTACCATCACTCTCTAATCCTTCTACACCTTTATTATACTGATTAACATCAGGTTTACCGTCACACTCTAATCCTTTTACACCTTCATTAGACTGATTAACATAGGTTTACCGTCACTCTCTAATCCTTCTCCACCTTCATTAGACTGATTAACATCAGGTTTACCATCACTCTCTAATCCTTCTCCACCTTCATTAGACTGATTAACATCAGGTTTACCATCACTCTCTAATCCTTCTACACCTTCATTATACTGATTAACATCAGGTTTACCGTCACACTCTAATCCTTTTACACCTTCATTAGACTGATTAACATAGGTTTACCGTCACTCTCTAATCCTTCTCCACCTTCATTAGACTGATTAACATCAGGTTTACCATCACTCTCTAATCCTTCTCCACCTTCATTAGACTGATTAACATCAGGTTTACCATCACTCTCTAATCCTTCTCCACCTTCATTAGACTGATCAACATCAGGTTTACCCCCACTCTCTAATCCTTCTCCACCTTCATTAGACTGATTAACATCAGGTTTACCGTCACTCTCTAATCCTTCTCCACCTTCATTAGACTGATTAACATCAGGTTTACCATCACTCTCTAATCCTTCTACACCTTCATTAGACTGATTAACATCAGGTTTACCATCACCCTCTAATCCTTCTACACCTTCATTAGACTGATCAACATCAGGTTTACCGTCACTCTCTAATCCTTCTACACCTTCATTAGACTGATTAACATCAGGTTTACCGTCACTCTCTAATCCTTCTCCACCTTCATTAGACTGACCAACATCAGGTTTACCACCACTCTCTAATCCTTCTACACCTTCATTAGACTGATCAACATCAGGTTTACCGTCACTCTCTAATCCTTCTACACCTTCATTAGACTGATCTACATCAGGTTTACCACCACTCTCTAATCCTGTTGTTTGAGTCTCTACACATGGATGTTTATTAAGTAAAACACTGTCCTCTATGAAATCCCTAATGATTCCCTGAAGCTAAGTCAGAAAATAAATGTGTTTTCCCTGTGTTCTCCCTGTGTCCACGTTGGTTTCCTCATAGGGTCCAGAAACACACATCAGTAGGTGGATTGGTGACTCAAAAGTGTCCATAGGTGTGAGTGAATGTGTGTGTGTGTGTGTGTGTGTGGGAAGGACTTGCGTACCATACAGGGTGTGTTCCTGCCCTGTGCCCGGGTAGGCTCCGGACCCACCCCCACCCTGAACTGGATAAGGGTTACAGGCAATGAATGAATGAATGAATGAATGAATGAAATTCAAATTTATACTATTCACACATTTAAAAATGTAAAACTTGAAATAAACCACATACATGTCTTGGAGATGCTATAGCTATCCTAAGGGTAATTTCAGCACCACAAAGCACCTCTCTGGCACAGCCCATAATCCTGTGACCCTTGGAAGCTCTTGTTGCACCCTTGAACAGACCTGACTCTGCGTTCTTGTTTGGTGTTGAAGTTACATTTCCACAAAGCTTTCAGGATTCATGCACACATATAACAGGGAGGCTGAGCTCAACGAGGCTGAACTCTCACTCTCCAACTCTAATCTGCTATGCTCTGCTGTTTCACTCCCTGCTGACATCATCACTGAACTTTGACCTCTCTTGAAAAAGCAACAATATATAAAGTAAAATGCTATACAACATTGTTGAAAATCAAAACACAACAAAATCAGGATATGCTTCCTCTGAAATGTAAACCTATTCCAAAGAAATAATGAAAAAAATATAAATTATTAAAAGGTACATTGTCACCAATCTCTAGGTCACAACACTCAGCAGCTCAGCAGGAACATGCAGAGAGAGATGTGGGAAAATGAGCACAGGCTTTAACTAACACACACACACACACACATGCGTTTCCATTCTTGTATTTGTGGAGTTCTATATTTATTAACCTGTTCACATTTGTATTCAGAATAAATCCTAAGGTAATGGTGATGTTTTATTGTGTTTGTGGGGACTAAAGCTCCTTAGGATGAAGCTCTGCAGCTTTTCATTAAATTTCCAAACACTGCAGTTTTAAAATGTAAAAAAATTATGATTTCATTCAAAAGTGACATTTTGATTAAAACGTGCACAAATAAATAGAAAAGTCCACAAAAGTCAGACGCATTTGTTCATTTCCTAATTGTGATCAGATCATAGAGACAGAAATACATATCACAACCCGTTATTAGATTTTTGATTCATTAGATTCATAAAGCAACAATAACATAATATTTTATTGTATTATTTTCTGATTTTGGATTCTCAGTTGAATGTAAAAATAACTAATGATACACAGATATTCCATGCTATTTATAAAAATATGTAGGTACTTTTCTTCATTTCCATAGAGAGGGTCCACTTTGCATCATGAGCCCATGCTTCAGTGCTCTGCTAGTGTTTATAGTCCTGTGAGTTTAACACTTCATGACTGAGAGCTGCTGCCCCACAGACTTCACCCACAGCAACCATGACTTTGGTCTCCATCTTCATCTGGACACTGGCGCTCTGGACGAGAGGTAACACACTCAGTTACCTTTTCAAGAGATGTATACATCTTAGTAGAAATAGTATATGTATTTACCATTAGAAATTACAGTAAACAAACCTTAGAACATAGCAGTTCAATTTATTAAATAATTAAACTCAAACATAAATAATTTAAAAGATTATGAAATAATTTAAATTCTACTTCATCTAAAGTACCCAACTTGTATATTATTTCAAATATACTTTTTAATTAAATAAAAATATTACTTACTCTATTGTAAATAGTTTTTTTATTATTATAATTTGTTTACACATTTTATTTAATTTTCCTTTAGGGTCCAGTGGTCAGGTGACTGTGACTCAGACTCCTCCAGTGAAAACTGTTTCTACAGGACAATCAGCCACCATCAACTGTAGAACCAGCCCTAATGTCTACACTAATTCTAATGGTGACCATATGGCCTGGTATCAGCAGAAACCTGGAGAAGCTCCTAAACTCCTGATCTACTTGGCTAACAGGAGACAGTCAGGTATTTCAGATCGTTTCAGTGGCAGTGGATCTGGATCTGAATTCACTCTGACCATCAGTAACGTCCAGACTGAAGATGCAGGAGATTATTACTGTCAGAGTTACCATAGCATCACTGGTAGCTGGTTCACACAGTGAAATAGAGTCGTACAAAAACCTCCCTCAGTCAGAGACTGCACTGCTGCAGCTGCACCCTACTGCAGGTGCTGAGGGGGAGGATGATACACACAATAACACACTCTGTGGAGGAGAGACACATACCTCACTAACACACACACAATAACACACTCTGTGGAGGAGAGACACACACCTCACTAACACACACCTTCACACACAATAACACACTCTGTGGAGGAGAGACACACACCTCACTAACACACACCTCCACACACAATAACACACTCTGTGGAGGAATGTCTCCAACATGATCACACACACAGTTCAGTTTCACAGTTTGTTGAACCACTGAAAAGTTAATGATCTCTCTCTAAATCTAATGCTCCGTTTATTGAACTTGTAAGAGATGATCACCTCAGTTTCTCAGTAGAGTGTTCAGTGCTAAACACGTCATATCTGCAGGTAGGTGTCCACTTCTGTCCACTGGGTTTTTTGATGGTTTCCTTGTCTGTAAGCGCTTATTCAGGTCAGGGTCGCGTGGGTCTGGAGCCTATCCAGAATCAGTTATTGCAAGTCAGGGACATACCCTGGATTAGGGTGCATACTTTTATAACCTTAAAAAGGAGGATATAACTCCACCAGGGGAAAACATCCTTCTAAAGATTGCATTCATCAATTTCAAGAAACTCACAGTATGATATGGTGTGTAGCTGAAATGCTTTCACGAGTGTACAGAATAATTTCAACATTAGGTAACATCAAAACCTATGTAAAAGAGCTAACCAAGTTGAGCTACAAATCTCTAATATAATTTAGAATATTTCTCACCAATCCTGTGTAGTGTCTTTACCTGTCCAATTTTAGCTTAGACAAGTAAGTCATCATATTAGATGACTGCATATTATATTAGCTAGAATTAATTATTATTCATGAATTATGCTCAGTGACCCACTGTAGTTCTTGGCTCTGAAATTGAATGTGAACTAGAAGGAATTATTCTGTACAAGAAAAGTGCACACACAAATAACCAAGGATTGGTTTTATCACACAACTGGTTTATTAATAATAATATTGAATAATGAATATTGATTATACATTCATATAATGAAATGAATTATAGCAATAAATGAGGGAACATGGATTTTAATATATGAGGAAATTTCTCTATGATAATTATCCTAAATTCTAGAAAGGCTATTGTTTATCCCAGCAGTCATTCAGCACTAACCTCCTGAGCAATGAAAGAAATAAAACCATGTGACCTTACATAGCCCGGGAGATGGACTGGGAGCATGTCGCTGACGCGCGGTGTTTTCCGGCATGTCTTCCCGGAGAACTGCAGACACGGGCCTTGTAGCATTGCAGCTGCCGGCGTTCCTTTTCTCCCCCTTTTCAGAGACATGTGGAGCTGGTGGCGTTCTGAAGTTCTCTGTGGAGATTCTCCGTCATCGCTGACCTGCTGCCTTGTGAGAGACACATCCATGCAGGTCTCTCCTGGGCCTCATCTCAGAAGGTCATTCTGAGGGTGCGTGTGGCCGTCTTCATCGCTGTTCCGGAAGCTTTTATTATCCCTTTGAAGGTCTGAGGTCTCCTTCATGCTCTGGCTGTGGCATTGAATTTTGTCACAGCTACAGCTACAGCTTTCCTTAAACTATAGTTTTCTATAAGAGATAAAAGTTAAATAGAACTTCTGTTATATCTGGACCATGCTTGAGGGGCCCAAGACTATTTAAGAAAGCCATGAGAGTCTGACACCTGCAGAGGAGGAGGCAGAGTCATTTCAAAACCCGAGTCATTTTCCTCTTTAGCCTTGAAAAAGGATAAAAGAGAAAAAATGTATAGTGAAGCAAAGGTGTGTGAAAAGAGGAGGCTAAGTGGGGAAAGAAGCCTTTCTCATTTGGCGCCACTGGGCTTTTTAACCAGAAATTAGAAAACCTGCCTTGAATATCTGATTGGATCTCTAAGACTGAGGATCGGAGCCTCTCTTGCTCCTGATTGGCTGTTTTCTGTACCTTTGTACAGAAATTAAAATTTATGACCCTTGACAAGACAAAGACTTGAAAACCATCCCTTTTTGAATGAATGTCCCAGGATTATGAATCATACTTTGCAATATAAAAGATTATATGTTAACACAAAGTAATTTTATTAAGACAACCATGTTTTACATAATTATTAACCAAATATACACATAATATGTGGCTACCTTGGTTCTACATAAGTTCATATAAAAAAAGAAATGACTTTAAACACATGTAATTTAATCCCACCCATTTTGATTGTCCAATGGTATTAATTTCAAACAGTTGTGCCCATAGGCAACTTGTTGTTTAAACCAGTGGGAATTAAGGTTTAATTATATAGTTTGAGATGTTCTTCATTAAGCAGTTTTATACAGAGTATAAACTGATCTTTTTGATCTCCCAAAAGATTCTTCTCTTGACCCTGTGTGGCCTTGGGTCATAAAAAGGGTCCCTGGAGAGTGTTTTTATGACTCTGCTCTGTGTTATCTCAGATTCCAACTGCTGGTGCAAGGAGGGGATGTATGTGAGAGCCAGCTAAAGTCTGGGTGTTAGAATCAAATCTCAGTAAGTCAAATTTCTTATTTGAAATTAATACACATTCATCATATCACACTACACCTGTGTACTTGCCATACGTAAGTCCTTTCCTTGCTGCCTCCATGAGTTTGTTATTAGCCATCTCTTTACACCCTTCTGTGAAGTTCATACAGATCTGCAGCTCTGTTTTGACACTATCCACCTCAAGACAATTACTCTCATTTCTCCATGCGGTGCTCACTTTCACAGCGTTGCGGTTGTTGTTAGAACTTACTAATTGACTAGCACTTAGAGGGTGGGTTTTCTGAGATTAGCTGGTTGGTGGGTTATGATATCACATGGCGATGCTGTTAAACCAATTAAATTCAATGTATTTGTGGTGACATGTTCATAAACCAATAACATGCAAAAAGATGTATGCAACCTCTGCTGCCCTCCAATAGGAGGACTAATAGGTGTGCATCCAGGCACTGAGCCAGACAGAGGACAGGGAGCAGAAAAACCAGACTGTCCGAACTAAAGCCAGATGTCTGGCCCCCCTACTTTGGATGGAGCCCCAGTCCATCACAGACATTTATTTTTTTTTTCTTTTTAATAATTTAGCTGTCTTTATGTAGCCACTTTTCCTCCCAATAATGGTTCCCTGTCAAAAGCACAAGCCAAGTACAGTTCCTTTTCAAATTATTTTTAACACTGCGGACAGGAGTCAAACAGCAGGAAGCAGGAAATACATCACAATGCTGAACACATCTGTCCATCCATCCATCCATTTTCTGTAACTGCTTATCCAATTCAGGGTCACGGTGGGTCCAGAGCCTACCTGGAATCATTGGGCGCAAGGCAGGAATACACCCTGGAGGGGGCGCCAGTCCTTCACAGGGCAACACACACACACTCACACACTCACACCTACGGTCACCTTTTAGTCTCCAATCCACCTACCAATGTGTGTTTTCGGACTGTGGGAGGAAACCGGAGCACCCGGAGGGAACCCAGACGGACATGGGGAGAACACACCAAACTCCTCACAGACAGTCACACGGAGCAGGACACAAACCTACAACCTCCAGGTCCCTGGAGCTGTGTGACTGCGACACTGCCTGCTGCGCCACTGTGCCGTCTGGACAGTTAGTATTCTCCTCCAAGCGTTAAACTGTCCAGTGACTGTGTGAAATACATTGTGTCTAGTTTCAAATGTCTTAGAAGAAGCATGAACTCACACCTGTATTCCTCTTGATGATGGTAATGTAACCACATGGTACATACACTGGCCTGAATAGATTCCCAGGTGCAGGGGTCACTATAATAAATCCTCCAACATCATGCTGGGTTCAGGTGGGAGTAAAGAAAACATTTATGAAACAGTGGTTACTGACACACTACTCACGTATTATTGGACCACAGTGACGCTTACGTTATCCCAAATGACAACATACACAGGATGCTCTGCCTGCTCAGGTCCTTCTGCTCAAGTCCAAGCACATCTATTATTATTATCCATCTCCAAGTGCCTGTATATATATAAAATGTATGGAGCGGTTGTACATTTTTTACCTTTATTTAAGCAGGGAGAAATTCAAACACGTTTGTTAACAAAACCAACTTGATTGTTAGATGTAATAATGCAGAACTGACACATTTTATACTGAATCTTCTCTTATGCCTCATACTCGCCCCAGCCTGAGAGCTGTGCATCATCAAGAGCTGGCGAGCCATCTCTAATACTTCAGAGAAAATGGCCCTTTTGAAAAAAAGAAACACAGATCTGTAGAAAGATAAAAAAAAAATAAAAAAATAGTAAATTAACTTTGGAACCGTGTTCCTCCTCAGCACATGTTTCACTGACTGTTGATGTGTCAGTGAACATGACTGTCCCATGCTCATTCTCGGTGACATGAACATCCACCTTGACACTCCGGCTGCTGCTGACTTCTTCTCTCTGACCCACTCCTTTGAGCTACAGCAGGTATGCACCCCTCAACTCACAAAGCAGGCAATGCACTTGATCTCATTCTCACCAAACACTGCCTAATTAACTCTGTAAATGTTACTCCTCTACATCTCTCTGACCATTACTTTATTCAGCTCAATGCTTGTCTCCCTCAGCAACCCACTGTGTCCGCTGTCCCTGTCCCCTTCCGGCACAATCTCCGCAACCTATCTCCCACCCACTTCTCTGCCCCTGTGACTTCTGCTCTCCCACCCCCCAGCACCTTCTCATCTCTTGAGGTCAATGATGCCACAGAGTCACTCTGCACAACACTGAGCTCCTGCTTAGATCGCCTGTGCCCTCTGACTACCAGACCCGCAAGACCCATGCAGCCCCACCCGTGGCTTACTGACTCCCTTCGATCAATGCGCACTAACCTCAGAGCTGCTGAGAGGAGATGGCGAAAAACAAAAGACCCATCACACCTGACACAACTACAATCCCTGCTCTCAGCCTTCTCAACAAATGTCACCATTGCAAAAAAGAAATTCTACCAAGACAAAATCAACAATGCTACTGACACCCGGAAGCTGTTTTCAACCTTCAAGTCTCTGCTGAACCCTCCACCTCCACCCCCTGCAACCAACCTCACCGCTGACACATTTGCTGACTTCTTCACCAGCAAAGTTGCTGCAATCAGCAGCCGGTTTTCTGACCCCTCTTCACAGCCTCCGGCTCCCCCTTCGAATCCTCCTAAACCTACTGCTTCCTTCCTTCTTTCACTCCTCTCACAGAAGACGAGGTATCAAATCTTCTTAGAGGTGGCCGTCCCACATCCTGTCCACTGGAGCCCATTCCTACCACCCTACTGCAAACCATAGCCCCGTCCATTGTGTCCGCAGCCACTCATGTAATCAATTCCTCACTAACCTCTGGAACATTTCCAAACACCTTCAAGCAAGCTCAAGTAAGACCTCTACTCAAAAAACCTGCTCTTGCTCCTTCTATAGTAGAGAACTACCGACCAGTCTCTCTCCTCCCCTTCCTGTCTAAAATCATTGAAAGAGCTGTCTTTAAGCAGGCAACAAAATTCCTCTCCCAATATAACCTTCTTGACTCGAACCAATCCGACTTCAAGAGCGGCCACTCGACGGAAACTGCACTTCTGTCAGTAATGGAAGCTCTTAAAGATGCAAAAGCAACAGGTCAATCCTCAGTTCTCATTCTGATCGACCTATCAGCAGCATTTGATACGGTCAACCACCACATCTTACTAAACAAACTCACTGACATGGGCTTCAAGAACAATGCACTCTCCTGGTTTGAGTCTTATCTCACTGGACGATCCTTCAGTGTGTCATGGCTTGGACAAACATCAGCGCGACACCACCTCACCACAGGTGTGCCCCAAGGCTCAGTGCTGGGACCCCTCCTCTTTGCCTTGTACACTACCTCTCTAGGCCCAATCATACATTCACACGGCTTCTCCTATCACTGCTATGCAGATGACACACAGCTCTATTTATCCTTTCCTCCAGGAGACACTTCAGTGGCAACTCGAATCTCTGACTGTCTCTCTGACATATCTACATGGATGAAGGAACATTACCTCCAATTGAATTTATCCAAAACTGAACTACTGGTCCTCCCAGCCAAGCAAGCTATTCTCCACAACATCAGCATCAAGCTAGGGTCCCTATCAGTGGCTCCCACCAAGGTTGTAAGAAACCTAGGTGTCATGGTTGATGACCAGCTGACCTTCGCAGATCACGTTACCGCTGTAGCTCGATCGTGCCGCTTCTCCCTATTCAACATAAGGAAGATTAGGCCATACCTAACTCAACATACAACACAGCTCCTCGTTCAGACGTTAGTAATCTCCCGTCTAGACTATTGCAACGCCCTCCTGACAGGTCTTCCGGCCTGTGCTGTGAGACCGCTACAGATGATCCAGAATGCGGCAGCACGCCTGGTCTTCAACCAACCAAAAAGAGCACATGTCACGCCCCTATTAGTTGAGCTGCATTGGCTACCCTTAGCTGCTCGCATCAAATTCAAATCACTAATGATGGCCTTCAGAGTATTCACTGGTTCTGCTCCCATCTACCTCAATAGACTCTTAAAACCATACATTAGTGCCCGCCCTCTCCGTTCCTCAAAGGAGCGCCTACTAACACGACCAACCCCCCGCACAGGTCAGTTGAGGCTATTCTCATCTCTGGTACCACGCTGGTGGAACGAGCTTCCAAGTACTATCAGAGCAACAGAAACCCTCTCTGCATTCAAAAAATCATTGAAAACCCAGCTCTTCCGAGAGTATCTTTTGCACTGAAGGTCTTTCTTTAATGCACTTATTACTTCCTGGCATATTGCACTTAATGTAAGGTATTTTGTATAATTTGTGCTGTAGTTCGAATGTTAGAGCCTCTTTTGTAAGTCGCTTTGGATAAAAGCGTCTGCCAAATGCATAAATGTAAATGTAAATGTAAAATGTAAATGTGTGAATTTGTCAAATTAACTAAATATTTTATGCCCTTTCAGTACAATTGGACTTACCTTCACTTGTAGAATTCCACAGATCTGACTGTGTTTATATTGTCATATGATCAGATTCAGAATAAGACTTTCATGAATTGCCCTGTCTAGTGTGTTCCTGCACTGTCATTGTTTCCTTTGTTTGTCATGTGCGTAGAAGCACGTCTCTTTGTTTTGTTTTGTTCCTGTCTCCCTTGTCTCTGCCTTAGCTCCACCCACTCATGATGCCTCCTTTGTAGTCCTGCCCCTCATTATATTTCCCAGGTGTTTCTAGTTAGTAGGAACTGTCTCATTATGTCTCATGTCTGTTTATTCTACTCGTTGTGCTCATTTGGTTTGTCTGTTTGTTTCTCTCTAATGTTAGTATCTCTCTTTCTCTCTAGACTGTTAGTATTTCCCTCTCTTTGTAGTCAGTTAGTAATTCCCTGTCTCTCTAGTTTTATAAGTATCTCAGCTTCAGCTAGCATGCCTAAGTATCATCTGTCTATATTGAAGTTTCACTATCTCAGTCTAGGTCTCTTTGTATCTGTCTCCCAGTGTGGGTCTCTTTGTATCTGTCTCCCAGTCTAGGTGTCTTTGTATCTGTCTCTCAGTCTAGGTCTGTTATGTGTCTCTCTCAGTCTAGGTCTCCATATATCTCAGTATCCTTACCTAGCTCTCTCTCTTTGTCTCAGGATCTCTGTTTGAGTATCTTTTAAGTGTCTCAGTTCATAATATTTGTTCTAAATAAAGTGCTGTGTTATAGCGTTTGCATCCGCCTAACTCAGTCCACCCAGTCCCGACAGAGATTCAAGATGTTACAGTAGCTTGATGCATTTTGTTTACGTTTTCTTAGTTTTTCATGTTTAACTGAATTTATTATAAATGTTATCAAAGAGGGAGACAATAAGACAGTATCTGAACTAATGTCCAAGAGATTTTTATTTATTTATTTATTTATTTTTTTATATATTTTAGCAAATAAATGTAGATTTTAATGGACATTGTCTTTTGTGGGGGTTTGATGTTTGTATTTGTGTTTACCTCTTCAGGACCAAAAGGTTTTTGAATGTTGTGAGTCTGGCCAGCACAAGTGTCTGCTAAGTGTCAGTGGAAATTTAAAACCAATTGAAAAATAACTTCCTCCTGGTGGTGCTGGTGTTTAATGACTCAATTGTTTGTTTTTGTGTGTGTGTGTTTTTTTTTTGGGGTCTTTCAGCAAAGTTGAGGAAAGTAATTGTAGACTTTTATTTGTAAGTCACTTTAATACATGGCATATAAACACCTCTTATGAATGCCATGAATAATTTAGTAATATGCGTTTTATCTTCTCTCAGTAGTTCTCCACTCCTCCACTGTCCTGAATTTAGTTAGTTAGTTAGTGTTTATTTCGGTTATCAAAATGAATACAGTATATATACAACAGTATATATATAAGACAACAGTATATATATAAGACAACAGTATATATAAGACAACAATAATGGTAACAAATAATAAATTAATAGACATGACAGTCAAAACAAAACAATTACAAACCGAAAAGGTATAGGATGAAGCATTAGCTTATTGTGCCTACCCTTTGTACTTAGCTAATTAACATTCCTTTTACTTCTGTATTTAAATGATACAAAACCACCATGGAAAGAATACATTTAAAAAAAAAAACATAAAAATATACATACACACACACACACACACACACACACACACACAAACACACACTTACATATCCATTTAGTTATTTAACAATAATCATTCCTTGGTTTTATAAGTGCTTACCACCTTATTTTTTAACATTTTTTTAAACTTGCCAAGTGAGCATAGTTCCTTATCAAAACTATTCCACAAATTAATGGATATACATCTATTTTGTATATTTGTCCTTGGTTTTGTTTTTGTAAACATACCTGTTCATATCATACACTCAGTTCATATTTGCTCTCTTTAATTTCAAACAACTTCTGAACACAGTTGGGAAGTAAATTGTATTGTGCTTTGTACATTAGATCATCACTGAATTTTAAAGCCTGTAATTTAATAAATAGTTTGTTGGTTGGTTCATAATAATCCTGTCGATTTCCAATTCTTATAGCTTTCTTTTGTAGCATGATAATTGGTTTAGTTATGGTTTTATATGTGTTTCCCCATACCTCCACACATGTATGGAACTATGAAAGAACAGTACAGTATATAAAGTGATTTCTCATTCAGAAAATTTTTAATTTGATATAATACTGCAATTGTTTTAGAGGTTTTTGATTTTACATAATTTATATGTGGTTTCCGGGTGGCACGGTGGTGCAGCAGGTAGTGGCGCAGTCACACAGCTCCAGGCTCTCTTCATATATTCTAGAAAATTGCTGTAACACAGTGGCAGCTTCAAGCTCCCATCACAGAGAACTTCACACAGTCAGAACATACCACACAGGTGTTGAAGGAAGCACAACCTCACCTCTTCTACCTCAGATGGCTGAGGAGGTTTGGCATGAACCCCTGCATTCTCAGGACGGTCTACCCCTGCACTGTGAAGAGCATTCTGACAGGCTGTATCACCACCTGGTACTGGAACTGCACCGCTCTCGAGGGCAAACCTCTGCAGAGGGTAGTGCACAAAACCCAGCACATCACCAGGATTAAGCTCATAAAAATCCTGAATCTAAACAGCAGCCGCTGTCTGAGGAAGACCAGGAGAATCATAAAGGACTCCACCCCCACAGACTACTCTGTTCTCACTGCTGCCCAGTGGCAGGAGGTACAGAAGCATGCAGTCCTGGACCCCAGGCCATCAGGATGCTGAACAGCCAGTAGCACAGTGATCTGGACAACAGTCACAACTATAATCCATCTTACAAACTCAATCCACATGTATACATTTAATTTTGTCCTAGTAATATAGATCAACCCTTGTATATTTCAAAAGTGCAATATTGAGTGTAGTATGTGTACTGTGTATTTGGTATCATTTTTATTTATTTATTTTTTTCTTTCAGAGACTATGCACCCAAGTTTTTCACTCACCTTACACTACTGTTATATGATGTGACAATAAACCTGATTTGATTTGATTTGATGTCACCCAAAAAAGACTTGATCATCACCTGCTGAACAATGAATTAACAAATGAAACACTAGGACTATGACACTGTGACAGTTGTCATCAGCACGGAGGAACTGAAACCAACACCTACACAACTGAACTCTACACAGCATTTTACACACACCAGTAGAGCAGTGAGGTGAAACTCAGATTTACATGAACAGTCCTGAGTTGTCCTCTTTTTCCCAGTATAGAGCAGCACCTTCACCAGATGTTCAGCTTCATTTAGTCAACTTATCCGACTTGAGGGTTCTCAGACCTGTCTGACTTTCACTGTTAGGCAGACGACATGCAAGTGTATATTTCAACACTTCTCCAACACGTCTGACTCTATGGTCCTCCACCGTGTCTGACAATGTCTTTTTATGGACTAATATAGGTCAGGCCAGAGTGGACCAGTACTGAAGGTCTTGGGACGTGACTGGTCCATTCGTGGTCACTGGGAGAACTTTCCTAACTCTTAATTTAACTATCATCAGATGAAGAGTTTTTAAAACTGTTTCAGAACTGTTTTAAAACTGTAATTAAAACAGTTAATGTTAAACATGTTAATGTCTTCATACGGAGGAATCAAACTGACCCCAAACAAGCTGCCCATCATGATCTGAATCAGTGCTGGGGATATTTCTCTCAGCACAAATCAGTGTGAATTTGAAAGGAGTTTATTACTGAATATCAATGTTTATAAAATCCAGACTCTTACTGTGACACAAGCACTAATTTTAATGTTATATGTAATAAACCTGTCTGTTCATTTACATTATGTTTTATATAAATGTGACATTATTTGAATTACAAACTAAAACAATGAATCACATTCAGTTTAGAAAAATAACTCTGGTTTGAATTTGTTATTTATATTTAACTTTAAAACTCTTAAAATACAATTGTAACACAGTGTTAGTCTGAATTTACTGTATGTGGGTCTTTTTCAGTAAAAGTGATGAGAAAGATTAAATAAGTCTCATGTTTAAACAGAATAAAAGTCCCTTCATTTTCAGACTGAGTTTTGCTCCTTCACTGAATGTGTGACACAGTGCTACATTTCAGTGAAGAGTCATTGTCCATAAACCTACATCACTCATCACACTGTTAGTGATAACACTGTAAAATCTGTGTGTGAGGGGTTTACACACTTTACCCTCAAAACATATTCATAAAACTCTAACATTTCTAAATGAAGATCTATCTCTGAACTAAACCTTGTTTTCTAAACAATCTAAACATTTCTATGTGTTTATTATGGAGGTGTTTGATGGAGGCATTTCCATAGAGAGGGTCCACTTTGCATCATGAGCCCATGCTTCAGTGCTCTGCTAGTGTTTATAGTCCTGTGAGTTTAACACTTCATGACTGAGAGCTGCTGCCCCACAAACTTCACCCACAGCAACCATGACTTTGGTCTCCATCTTCATCTGGACACTGGCGCTCTGGACGAGAGGTAACACACATGACATTAACTTTGAGAGACAAAATAATGTATTGCTTCATGCAAAAAATAACATTTATTAAATAATATCGACTTTGTGTATAACATATAGTCACATAATAAAAGAGAAAAAATTAATATTTAAATTAATACAGTTGTTTTATTATATTTTTGCCTAGGATCCAGTGGTCAGGTGACTGTTACTCAGACTCCAGAAGTGAAAACTGTTTCTACAGGACAATCAGTCACCATCAACTGTAGAACCAGTAGCGGAGTTTATAATGGTGACCGTATGGCCTGGTATCAGCAGAAACCTGGAGAAGCTCCTAAACTCCTGATCTACTACGCTAACAGGAGACAGTCAGGTATTTCAGATCGTTTCAGTGGCAGTGGATCTGGATCTGACTTCACTCTGACCATCAGTAACGTCCAGACTGAAGATGCAGGAGATTATTACTGTCAGAGTTACCATTACATCAGTAGCACAAGAGGGTTCACACAGTTACCACAGTTGAGTTACCATATCATCAGTAGTGGTGTGTTCACACAGTGAAATAGAGTCGTACAAAAACCTCCCTCAGTCAGAGACTGCACAGAGACTGCACTGCTGCAGCTGCACCCTACTGCAGGTGCTGAGGGGGAGGATGATACACACAATAACACACTCTGTGGAGGAGAGACACACACCTCACTAACACACACCTCCACACACAATAACACAATCTGTGGAGGAGAGACACACACCTCACTAACACACACCTCCACACACAATAACACACTATGTGGAGGAGAGACACACACCTCACTAACACACACCTCCACACACAATAACACACTATGTGGAGGAGAGACACACACCTCACTAACACACACCTCCACACACAATAACACACTCTGTGGAGGAGACACACACACCTCACTAACACACACCTCCACACACAATAACACACTATGTGGAGGAGAGACACACACCTCACTAACACACACCTCCACACACAATAACACACTCTGTGGAGGAGAGACACACACCTCACTAACACACACCTCCACACACAATAACACACTCTGTGGAGGAGAGACACACACCTCACTAACACACACCTCCACACACAATAACACACTCTGTGAAGGAGAGACACACACCTCACTAACACACACCTCCACACACAATAACACACTCTGTGGAGGAGAGACACACACCTCACTAACACACACCTCCACACACAATAACACACTATGTGGAGGAGAGACACACACCTCACTAACACACACCGCCACACACAATAACACACTATGTGGAGGAGAGACACACACCTCACTAACACACACCTCCACACACAATAACACACTCTGTGGAGGAGACACACACACCTCACTAACACACACCTCCACACACAATAACACACTCTGTGGAGGAGAGACACACACCTCACTAACACACACCTCCACACACAATAACACACTCTGTGGAGGAGAGACACACACCTCACTAACACACACCTCCACACACAATAACACACTCTGTGGAGGAGAGACACACACCTCACTAACACACACCTCCACACACAATAACACACTCTGTGAAGGAGAGTCACACACCTCACTAACACACACCTCCACACACAATAACACACTCTGTGGAGGAGAGACACACACCTCACTAACACACACCTCCACACACAATAACACACTCTGTGGAGGAGAGAAACACACCTCACTAACACACACCTCCACACACAATAACACACTCTGTGAGGGAAAGACACACACCTCACTAACACACACCTCCACACACAATAACACACTCTGTGGAGGAGAGAAACACACCTCACTAACACACACCTCCACACACAATAACACACTCTGTGGAGGAGAGAAACACACCTCACTAACACACACAATAACACACTCTGTGGAGGAGAGACACACACCTCACTAACACACACTTCCACACACAATAACACACTATGTGGAGGAGAGACACACACCTCACT
Organism: Hoplias malabaricus; assembly: GCF_029633855.1. Lineage (NCBI taxonomy): Eukaryota > Metazoa > Chordata > Actinopteri > Characiformes > Erythrinidae > Hoplias > Hoplias malabaricus. The sequence continues at coordinate 5,781,374 of NC_089803.1, read as the reverse complement.
AACACACACCTCACTAACACACACCTCCACACACAATAACACACTCTGTGGAGGAGAGACACACACCTCACTAACACACACCTCCACACACAATAACACACTCTGTGGAGGAGAGACACACAACTCACTAACACACACCTCCACACACAATAACACACTCTGTGGAGGATGACACACACCTCACTAACACACACCTCTACACTCACAATAACACACTCTGTGGAGGAGAGACACACACCTCACTAACACACACCTCCACACACAATAACACACTATGTGGAGGAGAGAAACACACCTCACTAACACACACAGTAACACACAATAACACACTCTGTGGAGGAGAGACACACACCTCACTAACACACACCTCCACACACAATAACACACTCTGTGGAGGAGAGACACACACCTCACTAACACACACCTCCACACACACAATAACACACTCTGTGGAGGAGAGACACACACCTCACTAACACACACCTCCACACACACAATAACACACTCTGTGGAGGAGAGACACACACCTCACTAACACACACCTCCACACACAATAACACACTCTGTGGAGGAGAGACACACACCTCACTAACACACACCTCCACACACACAATAACACACTCTGTGGAGGAGAGACACACACCTCACTAACACACACCTCCACACACAATAACACACTCTGTGGAGGAGAGACACACACCTCACTAACACACACCTCCACACACAATAACACACTCTGTGGAGGAGACACACACCTCACTAACACACACCTCCACACACAATAACACACTCTGTGGAGGATGACACACACCTCACTAACACACACTTCCACACACAATAACACACTATGTGGAGGAGAGACACACACCTCACTAACACACACCTCACTAACACACACCTCACTAACACACACCTCCACACACAATAACACACTCTGTGGAGGAGAGACACACACCTCACTAAAACACACCTCCACACACAATAACACACTCTGTGGAGGAGAGACACACAACTCACTAACACACACCTCCACACACAATAACACACTCTGTGGAGGATGACACACACCTCACTAACACACACCTCTACACTCACAATAACACACTCTGTGGAGGAGAGACACACACCTCACTAACACACACCTCCACACACAATAACACACTATGTGGAGGAGAGAAACACACCTCACTAACACACACAGTAACACACAATAACACACTCTGTGGAGGAGAGACACACACCTCACTAACACACACCTCCACACACAATAACACACTCTGTGGAGGAGAGACACACACCTCACTAACACACACCTCCACACACACAATAACACACTCTGTGGAGGAGAGACACACACCTCACTAACACACACCTCCACACACACAATAACACACTCTGTGGAGGAGAGACACACACCTCACTAACACACACCTCCACACACAATAACACACTCTGTGGAGGAGAGACACACACCTCACTAACACACACCTCCACACACACAATAACACACTCTGTGGAGGAGAGACACACACCTCACTAACACACACCTCCACACACAATAACACACTCTGTGGAGGAGAGACACACACCTCACTAACACACACCTCCACACACAATAACACACTCTGTGGAGGAGACACACACCTCACTAACACACACCTCCACACACAATAACACACTCTGTGGAGGATGACACACACCTCACTAACACACACCTCTCCACACACAATAACACACTCTGTGGAGGAGAGACACACACCTCACTAACACACACCTCCACACACAATAACACACTCTGTGGAGGAGAGACACACACCTCACTAACACACACCTCCACACACAATAACACACTCTGTGGAGGAGAGACACACACCTCACTAACACACACCTCCACACACAATAACACACTCTGTGGAGGAGAGACACACACCTCACTAACACACACCTCCACACACAATAACACACTCTGTGGAGGAAAGACACACACCTCACTAACACACACCTCCACACACAATAACACACTCTGTGGAGGAGAGACACACACCTCACTAACACACACCTCCACACACAATAACACACTCTGTGGAGGAGACACACACCTCACTAACACACACCTCCACACACAATAACACACTCTGTGGAGGATGACACACACCTCACTAACACACACCTCTCCACACACAATAACACACTCTGTGGAGGAGAGACACACACCTCACTAACACACACCTCCACACACAATAACACACTCTGTGGAGGAGAGACACACACCTCACTAACACACACCTCCACACACAATAACACACACTGTGGAGGAGAGACACACACCTCACTAACACACACCTCCACACACAATAACACACTCTGTGGAGGAGAGACACACACCTCACTAACACACACCTCCACACACAATAACACACTCTGTGGAGGAGAGACACACACCTCACTAACACACACCCCCACACACACAATAACACACTCTGTGGAGGAGAGACACATACCTCACTAACACACACCTCCACACACAATAACACACTCTGTGGAGGAGAGACACATACCTCACTAACACACACCTCCACACACAATAACACACTCTGTGGAGGAGAGACACACACCTCCACACACAATAACACACTCTGTGGAGGAGAGACACACACCTCACTAACACACACCCCCACACACACAATAACACACTCTGTGGAGGAGAGACACATACCTCACTAACACACACCTCCACACACAATAACACACTCTGTGGAGGAGAGACACACACCTCACTAACACACACCTCCACACACAATAACACACTCTGTGGAGGAGAGACACACACCTCACTAACACACACCTCCACACACAATAACACACTCTGTGGAGGAGAGACACACACCTCACTAACACACACCCCCACACACACAATAACACACTCTGTGGAGGAGAGACACATACCTCACTAACACACACCTCCACACACAATAACACACTCTGTGGAGGAGAGACACACACCTCACTAACACACACCTCCACACCATAACACACTCTGTGGAGGAGAGACACACACCTCACTAACACACACCTCCACACACAATAACACACTCTGTGGAGGAGAGACACACACCTCACTAACACACACCTCCACACACAATAACACACTCTGTGGAGGAGAGACACATACCTCACTAACACACACCTCCACACACAATAACACACTCTGTGGAGGAGAGACACACACCTCACTAACACACACCTCCACACACAATAACACACTCTGTGGAGGAGAGACACACACCTCCACACACAATAACACACTCTGTGGAGGAGAGACACACACCTCACTAACACACACCTCCACACACAATAACACACTCTGTGGAGGATGACACACACCTCACTAACACACACCTCTACACACACAATAACACACTCTGTGGAGGAGAGACACACACCTCACTAACACACACCTCCACACACAATAACACACTCTGTGGAGGAGAGACACACACCTCACTAACACACACCTCCACACACAATAACACACTCTGTGGAGGAGAGACACACACCTCACTAACACACACCTCCACACACAATAACACACTCTGTGGAGGAGAGACACACACCTCACTAACACACACCTCCACACACAATAACACACTCTGTGGAGGAGAGACACACACCTCACTAACACACACCTCCACACACAATAACACACACTGTGGAGGAGACACACACCTCACTAACACACAATAACACACTCTGTGGAGGAGAGACACACACCTCCACACACAATAGCACACTCTGTGGAGGAGAGACACACACCTCACTAACACACACTTCCACACACAATAACACACTCTGTGGAGGAGAGACACACACCTCACTAACACACACTTCCACACACAATAACACACTCTGTGGAGGAGAAACACACACCTCACTAACACACACCTCCACACACAATAACACACTCTGTGGAGGAGACACACACACCTCACTAACACACACCTCCACACACACAATAACACACTCTGTGGAGGAGAGACACACACCTCACTAACACACACCTCCACACACAATAACACACTCTGTGGAGGAGAGACACACACCTCACTAACACACACCTCCACACACACAATAACACACTCTGTGGAGGAGAGACACACACCTCACTAACACACACCTCCACACACAATAACACACTCTGTGGAGGAGAGACACACACCTCACTAACACACACCTCCACACACAATAACACACTCTGTGGAGGAGACACACACCTCACTAACACACACCTCCACACACAATAACACACTCTGTGGAGGATGACACACACCTCACTAACACACACCTCTCCACACACAATAACACACTCTGTGGAGGAGAGACACACACCTCACTAACACACACCTCCACACACAATAACACACTCTGTGGAGGAGAGACACACACCTCACTAACACACACCTCCACACACAATAACACACTCTGTGGAGGAGAGACACACACCTCACTAACACACACCTCCACACACAATAACACACTCTGTGGAGGAGAGACACACACCTCACTAACACACACCTCCACACACAATAACACACTCTGTGGAGGAGAGACACACACCTCACTAACACACACCTCCACACACAATAACACACTCTGTGGAGGAGAGACACACACCTCACTAACACACACCTCCACACACAATAACACACTCTGTGGAGGAGACACACACCTCACTAACACACACCTCCACACACAATAACACACTCTGTGGAGGATGACACACACCTCACTAACACACACCTCTCCACACACAATAACACACTCTGTGGAGGAGAGACACACACCTCACTAACACACACCTCCACACACAATAACACACTCTGTGGAGGAGAGACACACACCTCACTAACACACACCTCCACACACAATAACACACTCTGTGGAGGAGAGACACACACCTCACTAACACACACCTCCACACACAATAACACACTCTGTGGAGGAGAGACACACACCTCACTAACACACACCTCCACACACAATAACACACTCTGTGGAGGAGAGACACACACCTCACTAACACACACCCCCACACACACAATAACACACTCTGTGGAGGAGAGACACATACCTCACTAACACACACCTCCACACACAATAACACACTCTGTGGAGGAGAGACACATACCTCACTAACACACACCTCCACACACAATAACACACTCTGTGGAGGAGAGACACACACCTCCACACACAATAACACACTCTGTGGAGGAGAGACACACACCTCACTAACACACACCTCCACACCATAACACACTCTGTGGAGGAGAGACACACACCTCACTAACACACACCTCCACACACAATAACACACTCTGTGGAGGAGAGACACACACCTCACTAACACACACCTCCACACACAATAACACACTCTGTGGAGGAGAGACACATACCTCACTAACACACACCTCCACACACAATAACACACTCTGTGGAGGAGAGACACACACCTCACTAACACACACCTCCACACACAATAACACACTCTGTGGAGGAGAGACACACACCTCCACACACAATAACACACTCTGTGGAGGAGAGACACACACCTCACTAACACACACCTCCACACACAATAACACACTCTGTGGAGGAGAGACACACACCTCACTAACACACACCTCCACACACAATAACACACTCTGTGGAGGAGAGACACACACCTCACTAACACACACCTCCACACACAATAACACACTCTGTGGAGGAGAGACACACACCTCACTAACACACACCTCCACACACAATAACACACTCTGTGGAGGAGAGACACACACCTCACTAACACACACCTCCACACACAATAACACACACTGTGGAGGAGACACACACCTCACTAACACACAATAACACACTCTGTGGAGGAGAGACACACACCTCCACACACAATAGCACACTATGTGGAGGATGACACACACCTCACTAACACACACCTCTACACACACAATAACACACTCTGTGGAGGAGAGACACACACCTCACTAACACACACCTCCACACACAATAACACACTCTGTGGAGGAGAGACACACACCTCACTAACACACACCTCCACACACAATAACACACTCTGTGGAGGAGACACACACCTCACTAACACACACCTCCACACACAATAACACACTCTGTGGAGGATGACACACACCTCACTAACACACACCTCTCCACACACAATAACACACTCTGTGGAGGAGAGACACACACCTCACTAACACACACCTCCACACACAATAACACACTCTGTGGAGGAGAGACACACACCTCACTAACACACACCTCCACACACAATAACACACTCTGTGGAGGAGAGACACACACCTCACTAACACACACCTCCACACACAATAACACACTCTGTGGAGGAGAGACACACACCTCACTAACACACACCTCCACACACAATAACACACTCTGTGGAGGAGAGACACACACCTCACTAACACACACCCCCACACACACAATAACACACTCTGTGGAGGAGAGACACATACCTCACTAACACACACCTCCACACACAATAACACACTCTGTGGAGGAGAGACACATACCTCACTAACACACACCTCCACACACAATAACACACTCTGTGGAGGAGAGACACACACCTCCACACACAATAACACACTCTGTGGAGGAGAGACACACACCTCACTAACACACACCTCCACACCATAACACACTCTGTGGAGGAGAGACACACACCTCACTAACACACACCTCCACACACAATAACACACTCTGTGGAGGAGAGACACACACCTCACTAACACACACCTCCACACACAATAACACACTCTGTGGAGGAGAGACACATACCTCACTAACACACACCTCCACACACAATAACACACTCTGTGGAGGAGAGACACACACCTCACTAACACACACCTCCACACACAATAACACACTCTGTGGAGGAGAGACACACACCTCCACACACAATAACACACTCTGTGGAGGAGAGACACACACCTCACTAACACACACCTCCACACACAATAACACACTCTGTGGAGGATGACACACACCTCACTAACACACACCTCTACACACACAATAACACACTCTGTGGAGGAGAGACACACACCTCACTAACACACACCTCCACACACAATAACACACTCTGTGGAGGAGAGACACACACCTCACTAACACACACCTCCACACACAATAACACACTCTGTGGAGGAGAGACACACACCTCACTAACACACACCTCCACACACAATAACACACTCTGTGGAGGAGAGACACACACCTCACTAACACACACCTCCACACACAATAACACACTCTGTGGAGGAGAGACACACACCTCACTAACACACACCTCCACACACAATAACACACACTGTGGAGGAGACACACACCTCACTAACACACAATAACACACTCTGTGGAGGAGAGACACACACCTCCACACACAATAGCACACTCTGTGGAGGAGAGACACACACCTCACTAACACACACTTCCACACACAATAACACACTCTGTGGAGGAGAGACACACACCTCACTAACACACACTTCCACACACAATAACACACTCTGTGGAGGAGAAACACACACCTCACTAACACACACCTCCACACACAATAACACACTCTGTGGAGGAGAAACACACACATCATAAACACACCACCACAGGTCCATTCCCTCCAGCTTGGGGTCCATGCTGTCCACTCCAGTCCAGGTCGACACAGGGGACGTCAAATGGCTGATCAGTTCATTATTGTTCAGATGTCTATCACCACCTACTGGTGCACTGTCCTATAATCAGTGTACAGAACTTACACAGCTCCAACACCTGGGCTCCACACCTGAGCACCACAGCTACTGATAATTAATCTAACTTCATGTCACACTGCTCTCTGATGAGAGGAGACTGATCAACATTTCCTCTCACTCTCTAAACTTACATAAGTATTTACAATATAATCAACTCAATCAGAATCAAACAGTCCATGTCCCTGTCCCATCTGACCTTTTCTGATCCCTCATCACCACCTATAGGTTGTTTACAGATGACATCATGTCAGTGCCTGATCTGCAGATGGAGGACAGGAAGTGATGTCATACACAGGGAGCTCTACGATCACTAATAAAGCTGATAAATCAATAATCATTGTTACTTTTACTGATAAATCATGAGGAGCATAAATTAAATACCAACATTGTTGTTCAAGAGGGACAAATAAAAGCACTAATGTGACTGAAAAAGGCTTATGAGCCAAAGCCTGTGTTCAGGACGAGACTGAGACAGCTTCCTGTTCTGAAACTTCTTGTTGGAATTTAGTTGTGTTTTGTCTAAGTTTTAAATCTCTCACCAGCGCAGACCCAGCACCAACACAACTGTGTACAACACACACTCACTTCTCACACCTGCATGAGGCTGCAGTCAGCTTTTAATTCACCTGTGTCCCGTTCCACCTTAAACACTAGAGCATACACCATACACCTGCCGCATCATTTAAGGTGGAATGGAAAGCTTCTTTAATTGTGTGATCTGTGAGGAGCGAGTGTTTTATTTTGCTGAGTTCTGTGGCAGCTGTGTGTCACTGGTGAAGGACTGAATACCTAAAGTTACTTTAAGTAAACAACCATAACATTAATGTTGAGAGGCGATGCAGCACGGGTTGTTTTTGTTGCTCCTTTAATCCACTGGATGATAAAAGAGAACCACACCACAGTCATTGTGGAGTGACCGAACTTCTAAAACCAAGTTGTGTGTCTAAATACTTCAGTGATCTTTCATTAGTGTTTTTGAGTTAAAGGACGTCTGGAGAAGAAGACAATAGCTGCTAATCTCACAGTTCAGTTTAAATCTGTCTCCATCATCATCTCCAACATGTTTTGTGTTGTTTTGTTTGTACATTTCTCTCGTAATATGGTCTACATTATCACAATACAGGCTCCATTCTGGTTCTCTCGTCCTACCCTCGAGATTTCACACATCATCAGAACCATGAGACTGAAAACAACCTGGACTTCAGCTGAGGGTTTCTCCCTTCAGATTCTCAGCAGGTCTGGTCTCTAATTTCTTTAGGGGGTTGTACAGCAATGGTAAAAGTCCAAGTGCAGACTGTTACACCTAAGTACTCAGTCTGACGCTCAGAAGGCATTTCTACAGATTGGTCACTAGTTCATCAGCTTCTGTCAAACTGAATATTTAACTCATGGTTCATCATCTGATGCTAAATCATCACACATCTCCCATAACGGTAGTTTAGTTTACTGAGGAATAGCAAACTAATATTTAGGCACTGATTATTTATGAATAAAAAATAATACATTTGCCAGTGACCAAGCCTCTGTAGGGAGGAGGACTCTGGGGGCAGCAGCAGTTTGTCTGAATGGTCTTTTATTTACACACCAGAATGACACACTGTAACACACCCCAAATGACCAGCTTTTCTTCTTAACGCAAAACAAACAACAGTCACTTTCAGTCCCTCTTCTTCTCTTCCTGCTCTCAGTGCTGGCCCCCCTTCACTAGGAGTATATCACTGGTGTGATGGAAACAGGTCATCAGGGAGCATGAGAGCACACACACACACACACAAACAGAGTGAGAGAGAGAGAGAGAGAGAGAGAGAGAGAGAGAGAGAGAGAGAGAGAGAGAGAGAGAGAGAGAGAGAGAGAGAGAGATAGAGAGAAGAAAGCTGCATGGATTAATTCACATTTCTGGTAGAGGACATGGGTTTGAAAAGCAACATTTTTTTTTTTTTATTCAATTCATTTTATTGGACCAATTCTAAAGTGGGCTTTCAAGTCATCATCAGTGAGTGCAGATGGATATTTGGACCTGGTTGATCTCGGTTGGAAGGCTATCACTCTTCCCCCAATATTCACAGACTGCTGAATTAATCCATTATGTCTCCTAAACTGTCACTGATCTATAAATCTCTTAGTGGTGTAGGATTATGGAGTAAAACAGCATCTGTAAATGAAATGTTGTGAATGAGGTGCTGCTGAAATGAGTTAAATTGTGTCAGACCATAAAATCTGATGAACGTGTGGTATGGCTGAATGCCTAATATTGTTTAATATTAAAGTTAATAATAACATGAACTCCTGCACCTTAAAGATTAGTTCATTGATGAAGTGGTGCCTGTCTGGTTTGAAAGATCTCACTAACATGGGACACACCCACTGTAGAGAGGGTGGAACCCAGGTAGGGAGTGTATTGATCCCCAGGGGAAGATAAAGGTAAGCACACCCAGGTGAGTTCACTTCCACTTTGGTCAAACAAAGGGACAGTGGGATTTTTGGTGCGTTGCTGTTGGAGGAACTTAGTCTGTGTATGTGCACTGGTGGGAGCAGCCGACCAGTTGAGAAGTGGAGAAGCACAGGCAGCTGAATTAATGGCTGGTGTGGATTGGTGTTAGCAGTGACTTAACCGGTGCTGGTTCAACGCTGCTTGCACATTCATTGGGTTACAGCTACAGAACAGTTATACCTCAGTCATATTGTTTTACCTGAAGTGGGGCAGCAGTCGGGGCACTTGTGGGCCACTCTTTTCCCTTCACTGTGTATTGTATTGTTTTAATCTTGTGCATTACATGGACTGTAATTGGACTGTGTTCATCCAGCTTATAGCTGAGCCACCCGTTACTATTTTACATTTTTATTAATAACACTGTTTTGAGGTTTAGCTTTAGACCTTAAGGCTGTTATCTGTAACGTATTGTAATGACATATCACAGGTCGTTTCTGCTGCTGTTTGTTCTTTTCTTTGTTTTGTGGTCAAGGAGTGGGTCACCCTGGTGCTCTGGTTGTGCCCTTTTATTTTGGTGGTGTAATCTTGTTGGTGACCTCAGTCTGTGATCTTGGTTTTGCGTGGTCGGTGGTAGTTTGTGTGTCCATTAGTGATGTTTTTGTGAAAAGGGTTCCGTGGGTTTGGGCACTTCCTTGGCAACACTGTTTTGGGCCTGTGCTATGTTATGTAGTGTCTGTACATCAGCTTATACCCCACACAGTTTCCAATAGTGTTTACAACATTTATATATATATACTAATTAATTGAAATAAAGTTTGTATCGAGACTTGATATCCTGACTGATGCATGTGCATTATTGACTGGCTCTCACACTCTTTTAATTGAGTGGCCTAGCGAGGGGTTCCCTTCCCCATAATATAGGGGTGGTGTAGTCAATGCTTTATACAGATTCAGGTGTGCACATTAGTGTAAATCTTGGGTACTTGTGGGATAGTGCCACACCTAGTGACAGTCAACGTCACCACAAATGTTTTGAGTTTCCTGGTGTAACAGTGGGAGTTTTCAGTGTGACGACACAAATCCACACTCACAGCTCCACTTGATGTGATTGTCTTTTTGAGAGTAAAATATTCACAGAAAGTACAACTTATACCTGCATTTTAATATGATTTTCCTTTCATTTTAAAATATAAAATAAACCAGTAAAAGCTGTTAAAACAATGTTTCCAGTGTTTTCTTCAGAGTCATTTATAATCTCCTTCCTCAAGACTAACTCTTAATATAGAGATATTTGTTTCTACATTTTAACATGCTGCTTTGGCTCCTCCCACTCATTCTGAGCCTTCTCACCTGACAGTCGTAGCAGTTCAAACTGAAATCTCTCTTTTGACCAATCTGAGCACTCACTGCAAACAACTTCTAAATACAACGCCCCCTGTCTGCAGTCTTCCAGTTGGAGTTAGAGTATGACGCTAAAGGTCTGATTATGTTCTGAGATCTTGACTTTCTTTTATAAAAATGATGTGACTTGTTTTAGAACATGGACATGTGTTATATGCTGTGCATTGCCAAGAAGTGTAGGAAAGAAAATTCCATATTAATTTGATATTCATCGTCTCACTTCTCCACAGAATTAAAAGTCATATATATGTAACTGTTTCCTAATTTAGTTTTCGAAATCCAAACTGTAAAGTTTCATAAATGCGATGTGAGTACTGATAAACAGACTTTTCAGTTAATTACTTTTTTGTTGGTCATTATATGGATTATTCAGTTGTAGAGAGCCCAGTCTGAACTCACTAGAGGTTTGATGATTTCCATAGAGAGGGTCCACTTTGCATCATGAGCCCATGCTTCAGTGCTCTGCTAGTGTTTATAGTCCTGTGAGTTTAACACTTCATGACTGAGAGCTGCTGCCCCACAAACTTCACCCACAGCAACCATGACTTTGGTCTCCATCTTCATCTGGACACTGGCGCTCTGGACGAGAGGTGAGGAAAGCTGTTAATATTTTGATTGTTTTTATTTATATTTGAAGGCAACATTTTGGCTTTTAATGATATTTCCTTTATTTTTACCTCTGAAATACAATGTTTGTGTCCATTAATATCAATATATTTATTTTCCCATTATAGATTCATTTGGAGATAAAATCCTGACACAGTCTCCAGGATCTCAGTCTGTTTCTCCAGGAGACACTGTTACTATCAGCTGCAGATCCAGTGAGAGTGTAAGCAGCTATCTCCACTGGTATCAGCAGAAACCTGGAGAAGCTCCTAAACTCCTGATCTATAGCACATCCACCCGTCAGTCTGGAGTCTCAGATCGTTTCAGTGGGAGTGGATCTGGTACAGACTTTACTCTAAAAATCACTGGAGTAAAGCCTGAAGATGCAGGAGATTATTACTGTCAGCAGGGTAGCAGCTATCCATTCACACAATGTTAGAGCGTCGTACAAAAACCTCCTTCAGCTGTAGAGGAACTGCTCTGACTCAGAAACACTCACTGATCTGTGAACAGCTGCTAAAGCTGCACTCAACTGAACTCATCAGCTCCAGAACACTACAGTAGTGAAGAGTGTTCTCTCTTTGGGGAGTTTTCCTCACTGTGGAACAGGGATTTACATCAGGAGATGGAGTATCTCACCAGGAGCAGATTAACACACTCAGCACATTACACACTTTACAACCAGTATAAACACAGTGTATACACACTTTATACACACTATACACATTCAACATACAGTCTCCACACATTAATTACACACTTTACACAATTTGTTTAAATAGTATTTTACTTTATTCACACAGTAAAATCACTACATTTGTTTCAAGTAGAACTTTAAAAGTTAAGTATAAAAAGGAAAGACTATGTCCCTGAACTTTAGTGTCTTGCTTAAGTCTATCATGTGGATCAAGTCAGTTCTTCGAAGATTAGACCAGTTTAAACTACACAGAACTTGTGTAGCATATTAGAGGAAGTGTTTTATTATTATTTTATTATTTTCTTCTTCTTCTTCTTCTTATTATTATTATTGTTATTGTTATTGTTATTACTATTATTATTCTAAAACCTGCTCATCCTTTTTTAAAGTCATCCTTGTGGGGTTCATTATCTTCATCGTCTGTGTAAATATGTTCATCTTGACTCAGTCAAACTCAAGGACAACACTCAGCACTGAATCTACAGCTAAACTCATTCTCCAACAAGTAAAGCTTCTATTTTGGGCCTAAACATATATTGGCAATTTACCAGAACCACAAACAATGCTAAAGAATCACACACATTGGACTATATTTATTTGTGTGCTGTGTCAGTTATTCCCTCTGCCTCAGCATCATGTCTCTGGGCTGGGTCAAGCCACAGGACGACCTCTACATCTCAGGTAGCGTTCTCCATTGATTAGAAATGGACAAAGGACCCTGTGGCGTGTTGAATCCAGCCTCTATATGAATCCACACCTACGTCGTCACATGCTGCATCCATTAACTGGAGAAGACTGTCCCAGGTACAGGGCAAATCAGCTGTGATTTAGAGGGAGGACACAGTGATGTTCCTTCAAGCCCCCTGTCCCCAGTTCTCCTGATGTTTGTGGGAATCAAACCAGGGACAGTTCCAAGCCCACTTCTCTAACCATTACAGCATGGCTGCCCACAAGAGAAAGAAGTGCAGAGTTCCTGGAGGTTCTGTAATTACCTGTAGATGAAAAGAGTGGATTTATCAAGCCCCTCTTCTGCCCTTTGCTCTAAAAATCTATTTATTTCATAATGATAATATAGAGGAGGTATCAGATATTAAACCTAGAGAACTGATACTAAACTTGATCTTAGCTGAAAGGCAGAGTAGTGATGAACCTCCCACTGAAATGTAGCTGGTGCAATGTGGACAATATCAATCTAACACATAATCACACAGCCCTTCTGTGATCAGGCCCCTGTCCTGCTCAGCTCCTCCACTACATTCTGTCCTCCCCAGACATGTCCTTTTACTTAGAGTTAATAAAAGTGTGGTGTAAGTGTTATTTTATTGTTATTATAAATGTACAGTTACTGTGAGTGTCCTGTAAATTGAAATGTATATTTAGTGTCACTCTAGTGTTTCTCTTGGTGCAGTCTTAGGCAGAGTCCAGTGTTAGTGTAAGACCAGCAGGAGGCATTTTTACTGGTTGTTTAGTCTTTTTCACTGAGACAAACAGACATCAGTGTAAACAGATACATTCATCATGGAGCTTAAACATCACCTGTTTCCATCACCTTCACAATGTGTGAGAGCAGCACCACCATTTTCTAAGATTCTGTTTCTGTTTTTCTTCAACTGAACTTTTCTAAATTAGACACTGCTTCAATAGCAGAAGAAACCACTCAGGGTCTGATTATTTCCACCTGCTCTGAACCAGTCTTGGACAGACATTAGATCTGCTGGCATCTCCCATAGTGTATTCTCTAAGATTCACCCAAAACACTGTTACATTTAATTTTGAATAATTAACACTTTTCATATTCTGTAACATTGCTGTAACACAGTGGTGTCACCCACGAAAGACTTGATCACCACCTGCTGAACAATGAATTAACAAATGAAACACTAGGACTATGACACTGTGACAGTTCTCATCAGCACTAAGGAACTGAAACAAGCTCCAAACAACTGAACTCTACACAGCATTTTACACACACCAGTAAAGAGAGAGAGAGAGAGAGAGAGAGAGAGCAGTGAGGTGAAACTCAGATTTACATGAACAGTCCTGAATCGTCCTCTTTCTCCCAGAATAGAGCAGCACTTTCACCAGATGTTCAGCTTCATTTAGTCAACTTGTCCGACTTGAGGGTTCTCAGACTTATTTAACTTTAAATCTATTTGCAGATTTCTATATGTTTTCAGGTAAAAAATGTAGACAGTTTGTACACACCCTGAGCTCTCAATGCCTGATAAGTCAGATTATGATATTTCCACACCATGCCTCATGTAACCATCGTTATTGTTCTTCAAAGAAGTCATCAAGTTGTGAAAAGGCTTTAAACTAAACCTTATTTAAATACTCGAGTACCAATAGTGTTTTAAAGGGAAAAAAGTGTTTACACAGTTTTTCTATTGCTGCCCTATATTTCATTTTACTGATGTTGTTGTTCTATCAAATTTAAAGTGGCTTGACATCAAAAAATCAACTGTGAACATAAATGTCTACTTCATGTGTGTGTTTCACCGTTTTATAAAACCAGAGAAGTAAACAATTTCTTAAAACACTGCTAACAGCAACAGTATTAAATAACTTATATTTTTATTTTTCCTATAATTACAGATGTTTTATTCACATTTTTACCTATTGGCAGTAAAACCATAAACTATATGAGTCAAGTCAAGTGAATGTTATTATCATTCCAGTGACATACAGTTTACAGTACACAGTGAAACGAAACAGGTTTCCTCCAGGACTGACAAACACAGAACATCTCACACAGGGCTAAAGTGCTCGAGGGCAACATGTGCAACAACGCTAGATGCTAGAGGATTGCCTCATGACAATCATCTGGAACACTTCATGATGATGGGAGTGAGTGCATTGGGACAATATTCACTGAGGCAGGACACAGGAGACATCTTTGACACGAGGATGATGGTGGTTGGCTTGAAACACATTGGGATGATGGCGCTGCTCTGGGAGGTGTTGAAGATGTCAGTGAAGATATGTTAGCTGGTCTGCACATCCTCTGAACACTCAGCCATGAATGTAGTCTGCTCCAGCAGCTTTTCCTGGGTCCATTTTACATAGAGTTTTCCTCACATTAACTCTTCATTGGGAGGAGTGGTGCTCTTCCTCAGCATCGTGTCGTTCTGCACCTCAAACCATGTGTAGAATTTGTTCAGTGCATTGGGAAGGGAAGACTCACTGTCCAGATGGAGACAGAACTGCTCTAAGAATCTGTAGCTTCTACAGTGTGGGAGTGTTTTCCATTATTAACAGCTGCAGAATCCATTAATATTGTGTTATAGTTCAGAAATAGTTTGTGTAAAGAGTGAAGTGAGCTGTGTTTAGAGCAGGCTTTTGTATTAAATGTAAAGCTGGATTGTAGAGTCAATGTTGGGTTATTAGACATGCATTATAGTTTAACTCATAACAGCCCAGACCCAGTTCACCATAAATCCAAATTGTGAGAAATATAAAACAGGCCAAAGAAACAACATAGAACATTTTTTTAACATTTCTTGCTGTAAATTTTGGGTTGAAATTGCAACATAACAAACATCACAGCAACCATTTTCTAAACTTGTATTTGCACATTTTGTCCCTGAAAAGTGATCCGAGCGGGTCGTACAGTATGTAACACAGGACAGGTGACTAAAGCAGTTCAAATGTTAAAAGGTTTGGAACACACCTTTTATAAACACAAGTATGTTTTTAAAATAAACATTTCTATGTATTCACCAATCACACCATCATTCTATAAATGAGGTCAAACAAACACAAATTCACACACTGTCACGTGACTGCATTCAGGATGCTCAGTAAATGTCACTTAGGGACGTCATGATTTAAAGTGAAGGATAAAGCTGTGTAGGGAATTTTCCAGACCTCATCAAATGTTTGTGACACATTTGTCACCACGGGTTCTTACTGATTTGGTAAGACTATTTCTAAGGTTGGCTTCTTAACAGTTAATTAACATTTAAGAAGCAGGTAACTCACTAATGACAAAGAAATAACCAAAACCAAGAGTAACACATCTGTTGTAAGCACTCACACATTTGTAAAATGCTATGTATTTATTTAATGTATTTTAAGATTGGTTAAATAGGTTATTAACTGTTTATATATTATATTATTATTATAACGTCCTAAACATTTATGCTGTAATATTCAGTTCAAAGCACACTTCAACTGTCTGGATATGACATGCTGATCCTACAATATAAACAGGTTAAAATATTTAAATCCAGACTGGTCTAATGTGGTAGTCATTGCTAGTAAACTAATGTGGTAGTCATTGAACTCATCTGCCGTACTTGTACATGGTAGGATTAGTGTATATTCAGGTGTCCTGTCGATCAGAAGTCACTATAAACCAGTAATACATTTACAAAGAGCAGGTCAGGATGGAACTTCATCACTGCATTTTTGTTATGAATTCTAGCCTTAATAAGCACTTCCTAAGGGTAAGTCTGTAGTTATAAAGGGTGAATTAGTAACACTGTAGTTACGGTCTTGCAAGTTCCTTAATAAATACTTTATTCATGTATGTTACTCATTATGAACTACTTCCACAACAGTAAATGCTTGTAATAGAGAATGTGTACATTCAACTTTAGTTTTACAATTGCTAAATAAAGACTTTCAGTCCAGTATCCAGTGAAATGGTACACCATGAATGTAAAAGAAACTGCTGTAAACACACAGTGCCCCTTGATATATACAATAACAGTGAATATTCCTTGCAGCTTAAAAACTATAACTGTGATAACGTGATTACTCTGAATGTCTGTTAAGTTAAAAGTATTTAACACACTGTATAAATACCTTTATAATGTTTGTAAATTCTCTTTCATATAATATGCTAATTGTGACTTTTAACTGCTTATTAATCATTAATAAACTGCTTGATAATAGACTGTTAAGAAGCAGACCTTAAAACAAGTTTTACCAAATATTCTTATTGTTATCATAGTTTCCTTCACCAAAATAAATATGATGATTTTTGAAGATGATTTCCATAGAGAGGGTCCACTTTGCATCATGAGCCCATGCTTCAGTGCTCTGCTAGTGTTTATAGCCCTGTGAGTTTAACACTTCATGACTGAGAGCTGCTGCCCCACAAACTTCACCCACAACAACCATGACTTTGGTCTCCATCTTCATCTGGACACTGGCGCTTTGGACGAGAGGTAACATAACTGATTTTCTTTATGGATATTTGTTTCTGATATAAAACACATAATTTTATTTAAATCTTATGATTTGCAGTTACAGTGAACACATGTACATATAAAGTTAAATAAATACAAGCAAAATAAATAGTAATAACAATAACAATATTATAAATCATTAATTAATTAAAACACCTGAGCACATTTTGAATAATTTGACAAGAATAATTTAACAATTAAAAAAAAAACATTTTATTTACAGTTTTCTAAGTGTATTTATTCATATTAACTTATTTATACTATTTATATTTACGCTTTCCTTTAGGATCCAGTGGTCAGGTGACTGTGACTCAGACTCCTTCAGTTAAAACAGTTTCTACAGGACAATCAGTCACCGTCAACTGTAGAACCAGCCCTGCAGTGTTTCGCTGGAGTAATGGAAAAGAAGGATTAAACTGGTATCAGCAGAAACCTGGAGAAGCTCCTAAACTCCTGATCTACAATGCTAACACTAGACAGTCAGGTATTTCAGATCGTTTCAGTGGCAGTGGATCTGGATCTGACTTCATTCTGACCATCAGTAACGTCCAGACTGAAGATGCAGGAGATTATTACTGTCAGAGTTTTCATGAGATCAGTGGTAGCTGGGTGTGCACACAGTGAAATAGAGTCGTACAAAAACCTCCCTCAGTCAGAGACTGCACAGAGACTGCACTGCTGCAGCTGCACCCTACTGCAGGTGCTGAGGGGGAGGATGATACACACAATAACACACTCTGTGGAGGAGAGACACACACCTCACTAACACACACCTCCACACACAATAACACACTCTGTGGAGGAGAGATACACATCACTTTAGACCGATCACATGTGGAAGATGCCATCTTTTACCTGAACATGTGGCCTAAGGCTATATCAAAATAAAGTTCCAGGCTGAAGGCCAGCAATCAAAGAAAGAGTCTAAACCAAAAAGCTAATTTTAACTGTATTAGGCTCCAACATATCCGACCCCTTGTAGCAACTGTGTGTGTCTATACACAAAGGGAGCCACTTTATCCTTTATATTACTAAACAAAAATATGAATGTAATGTGAAAGGAAGCATGTGCACTTTTCATGAGTCTCAGTTCAATCTGTGCTTTCAGCTTTTACCAGGAGGTAGACCTTGCCGGATTTAGTTTAAAGTCTTACAGTACGACAGAGACCCTTTGAATCTGTTATTGCTTCAATGACTCTTGCCATCTCCCATGAGCCTCATGTAGGATCAGCCACCACAGCAATGACTCCCACACAGAAATTGGGCCTGATTCGGGACCATTTAGGTCATTCTTACATGAGTGGAACATATTCCTGTTTCCAGCGTGTCCAGAAAACATCAGCAATATAATGCATTCGTCGCCATTGCCTCTGGCATATAGATCTTCCCTTCTAAATATTCCTGGGGGTATGGGTTGGACCTTAAATTGCAGTAGGTGATTGGGTGTTACTGGTTCCAACTCATTGGTGTCATTCAACCTCCCACATCTCTGTGATTAGACCCTCATCATCCAAGGATTGTTTGTTTGTGATAGACGATAAAATGTTGTTCACCATTTGAATAATGTGCTCCCAAAGGCCTCCATGATGGGCACTGGCTGGAGGACTGACCGTCCACTTAACACCTTCCTGTATGAGACTGCTCACAATTTGACCCAAATTCCTAAACTTCAGTGCCTCCTTTAACTCCTTTTCAGCAGATATCAGATTAGTTCCATTGTCTGACCTTAATTCTCTTACTACAGATGAACAAGCTCGCAGTTCATCAGGAAAACTGTTCCACAGCTTTGGACCCGCGACACAAAATGCTCTATTTCCAATGGTGCTTAGCTTAAAATGTGGAACCTCAAGCAAATGGAGGCGTGAGGACCGAAGAGTATGCACTGGAGAGTATGGTTGAAGTAAACTACTTAGGTAAGAAGGGGCAAGGTCATGCAATGATTTAAACACAAACACAAGCCATTGGTACTGTATACGAAACTTCACTGGAAGCCAATGAAGATGACTTAGGACTGGAGTAATATGCTCCTATGATCTTGTATGGGTCAGCACCCTAGCAGCAGAGTTTTGCACATACTGCAGCCTGCTCAAAGCCCGAGCAGGGAGGCTACACAACAGAGCATTGCAGTAGTCGAGTCTGGAAGTTACAAATGCATGGACTATGGTCTCAGCAGCAGTGAAAGAGAGAAAAGGGCAAATCCTAGAGATATTTTTAAGATGGTAGAAGACTGTCCTACATGTGTTGTTAATATGTGATTCAAATGATAATGTAGAGTCAAAAATTATTCCGAGATTTCTCACTAGTGTTGAGGTAGAGACAACAAAACCAGGGATACAAACAGTAGTGTCACTAAGCCTCCTGACTGTTGCAGAAGAAGCAATTATGATGGCTTTTTATTATTTAAGCTCAGGAAGTTCTCGATCATCCAAGTGCTCACATCAGTTAAGCAATTCAGCAAGGCACTAGGTGGCAAGCTGTGAGAAGGCTTTGTACAAATGTATATCTGGACATCATCAGCAAAACAGTGAAACTGCAGTCCATGATGTCTAATGATGTCACCAAGAGGAAGGATGTACAAAATAAAAAGCAGGGGCCCAAGAACAGAGCCCTGGGGGACACCATGTGACAAGGAGCATGTGTCAGATCGAAAACTTCCCATTGAAACAAACTGCTGCCTACCAGAAAGATACGATTGAAACCAAGCTAATGCAGTACCAGTTATGCCAACCATGTTTTTGAGCCGAGTAAGTAAAAGGCTATGACGCATTGTATCAAATGCTGCAGTAAGGTCCAATAGGACAAGAAGACTCAGCAATCCTTGGTCAGCTGACATCAGCAAATCACTGACAACCCTAACAAGAGCAGTTTCAGTGCTGTGATTGCTCCTAAAACCTGATTGGAAGACCTCAAACAGATCACATGATTGAATATGTTCTGTTAACTGAGCAGCTACTGTTCGCTCCAACAGTTTAGCAAGGAAAGGGAGATTAGAGATGGGCCTATAATTTGCGAGGTTCTCAGGATCTAAGCCAGGCTTCTTGAGAACTGGAGTAATAGCTGCCAGTTTCAAAGAAGCTGGGACCATTCCTGAAATAAGTGAAGCATTGATAATTTTGGTAATAAGAGGACAGATAAATGGAGAACAGGCTTTCACCTGCTGTGTTGGAAAAGGGTCTAATTCACATGAAGTTGCCCTAGAGAGATTAATAATCTGTGAAACATACTGTTGGTTTATAGTATTGAAGGTAGAAAAATAGCTGCTGCTGAACTGAGAAGATAGTTGTGGAATGTTTAGCCTGGTTGCAGTGGGCTGGAACTGAGAGTATACTGAGAGTTCAGCTGAAGGAACCATAGGGAAACTTTTCACAGGGCTCAATAGCTTATTAAAAGTTGAAAAAAGAGCTCTGGGTTACTGTGGGCACCATTAATAACATCAGAATAATAGAGTGTTTTAGCTTCCTGTAGTTTTTCCTTATAAAACAAGACATGATCACTGTAAGCAAGGGCATGCACAGTCAGGCCAGTTGTTTGAAAGACGTTCAAGCTGACGACCAGCAGCTTTCAGCTTGCGCAGCTCATCAGTGTACCAGGGAGCACGTTGAGAAAATAGAACCAAGCGTGTTCTTAGAGGTCCCAGGTGGTTTAAAATATGTGACAATGTTTCGTCGTAGTGGGACACTAGCAAATCAGGATCTAAGCAATCAGGTGCTGGGCTCTGACTGAGTATCTCCATAACAGCAGGAGGACTGATATTTTTAAGGCTCCGGAATGTAAACTGGTGTGATTGATGCTGCCCTCGCTGTTGACATGATAGTGGAAAGTCAAAGAACACAGCTTTATGGTCAGATACACACAGATCAATGCCTCTCACATTAAAAGGGGGTTTACCCAGAGAGAAAACAATGTCCAAGGTGTGGTCCTTGTTATGTGTAGGAAAATCAACGTGCTGAGAAACATCAAAGCTCTGTAAATTTTTAGCAAACAAACAGTTACCAGAATTGATGTGAATATTAAAGTCACCAAGCAGCAACAAATCAGAATAAAGAGGAATAAGTGTGGAGATGAGCTCAGAAAACTCTGGCATAAAAACAGATTAGGTTTTTGGGGGGCGATAGATAAGCAGAACCAATACAGGTTTAACAGCAGAGACCAACAGTGCCAAACACTCAAACAATGTCATATTTGGGATTAAAACTGTTTTAACTTTGAGGCCAGGGCTGTACACCACTGCAAGTCCTCCACCTCGACCAGTTAAACGAGGTTTATCCACGTATTGATAATGTACGTAACACGTAACATAGGTTCCGGTTATTTGTGTGATCAGTTGAGCCTGCCGTCGCCTGGGAAGATTTACGGCGACACGATGCCCACAGCAAGGGAATATTGTTCGGGTGCTGATAGTAGTTATAAGTCCGACCAAGACCCCGATGACAATATTTAGGTCGTCGCAGAATACCAGGGTGACGATGGATCATTAGAGGAGCAGGAATTTTACACTGAGCATTTCAGAATGTAAAAAGTTCACCAAAAGAGTACCTTATCCTCCTTGTCGTCATGATAAGGCCACAATGGAAGTTGCAGCCGTAGTAGCCCAGTAAAAGCCAGAGAAATAAACCCAAAATAATCCACATAGCACAGGCAACACAGGTACTCTCGCGGCAGATGTTAAGCACAGTCACAGACGCTCAACTCTAAGAAGAGAGCTCAGAGCCACAAGGAGAAATCCACAAGGCTCATATTACAGTAAATCCAGTACAAAGTTTGATACAGTGTGTTGGGTTCCACAGCACTTTTGCACACAGCGGGTAGAAAAACCGAATACAAACTTTAAAAACTTTATCACCGGGGGAGAAGCGGCAGCCAAACGCGCCAGCGTATCTCTTGCAACCCGAAAGTCCAATCATGATGATGATGAGGAATCTAGGATTATCTTGTCTGTTCCAACACAATACATTGACACTGCAATGTGTTACTGAAGGAGGTTACAATGTGTACAAAAAATGTACCAAATCCATCACATACTGAAATGTGTTTGGTGCCTCTTGAAGACCAAAAGTTATAATAAATTTATATATTTGTTTTTCTTAAGGGAGGCATGGTGGTGCAGCAGGTAGTGTCACATTCACACAGTTCCAGCGACATGGAAGTTGAGGGTTCAAGTCCCAAGTGTCTGTGAGGAGTTTGGTGTGTTCTCCTCGTGTCCACGTGGGTTTCCTCCAGATGCTCTGGTTTCCTCCCACACATGTCCAAAAACACATGTAGGTAGATGGATTGGTGACTCAAAGTGTCCATAGGTGTGAGTTTGTGTGTGTGTTGCCCTGTGAAGGACTAGCACCACCCTGAACTGGACAAGGGTTGCAGACAATGAATGAATTAATTAATGTTTTTCTTGGAGCAGCATTTTATCTTATCTCCTCAAACAATGGCATGGGCTGAACACTTTGAATGAAAACAATCTTCTACACATGTTATGTGTTTACAATAAACAAATGAGCATTTTCATGCAAATTCTAATCCTCCACCGACAGCCGCCGAATTAAAATGTTTTTAACGTATGAATGGCAGAATGCATCTATGTGCGGAACAAAAAAGCTTGCCCCTCAAAAATGTGCCTCTTGTTGTTTATGCTTCTCTCACAAGAATATAAAAATATATTTTGTTTCAACCTATATATAGTTTGAAAGTAGAAACTTCAAGGTTTCCGAAGTATGTTGAATTTTTTTTTCTAGGATAAAATCTTGCAGATATATTTCAGTTATATCCTGCCAGTGAGATAGCCAACTCCAGACATACATATACAGTGCCTTGTGAAAGTATTCGGCCCCCTTGAACTTTTCAACCTTTTGCCACATTTCAAGCTTCAAACATAAAGGTATAAAATATTATTTTTTTTGTGAAGAATCAACAACAAGTCTCCGTATAAATGCACCTGCTCTGTGATAGTCTCAGGGTTCTGTTCAAAGCGCAGAGAGCATCATGAAGACCAAGGAACAAACCAGGCAGGTCCGAGATACTGTTGCGGAGAAGTTTAAAGCCGGATTTAGATACAAAAAGATTTCCCAAGCTTTGAACATCCCAAGGAGCACTGTGCAAGCGATCATACTGAAATGGAAGGAGTATCAGACCACTGCAAATCTACCAAGACCCGGCCGTCCCTCTAAACTTTCATCTCAAACAAGGAAAAGAGTGATCAGAGATGCAGCCAAGAGGCCCATGATCACTCTGGATGAACTGCAGAGATCTACAGCTGAGGTGGGAGAGTCTGTCCATAGGACAACTATCAGTTGTACACTACACAAATCTGGCCTTTATGGAAGAGTGGCAAGAAGACAGCCATTTCTCAAAGATATCCATAAAAGGTATCGTTTAAAGTTTGCCACAATTCACCTGGGAGACCCACCAAACATGTGGAAGAAGGTGCTCTGTTCAGATGAAACCAAAATCAAACTGCTTGGCCACAATACAAAACAATATGTTTAGCGTAAAAAAGCAACACAGCTCATCACTCTGAAAACACCATCCCCACTGTCAAACATGGTGGTGGCGGCATCATGGTTTGGGCCTGCTTTTCATCAGCAGGGACAGGGAAGATGGTCAAAATTGATGGGAAGATAGATGGGGCCAAATACGGGACCATTCTGGAAGAAAACCTGTTGGAATCGGCAAGAAACCTGAGACTGGGACGGAGATTTATCTTCCAACAAAACAATGATCCAAAACACAAAGCCAAATCTACCATGGAATGGTTCACAAATAAACGTATCCAGGTGTTGGAATGGCCAAGTCAAAGTCCAGACCTGAATACAATCGAGAATCTGTGGAAAAAGCTGAAGACTGCTGTTCACAAATGCTCTCCATTCAACCTCACATAGCTCGAGCTGTTTTGCAAGGAAGAATGGGCAAGATGGGTCTCTTGATGTGCAAAGTTGATAGAGACATACCCCAAGCATCTTGCAGCTGTAATTGCAGCAATAGGTGGTGCTACAAAGTATTAATGCAAGGGGGCCGAATAATAATGCACGCCCCACTTTTCAGTTTTTTATTTGTTAAAAGTTTGACACATTAAATTTCATTCCACTTCACGATTGTGTCCCACTTGTTTTTGATTCTTCACAAAAAAATGTAAATTTTATATCTTTATGTTTGAAGCCTGAAATGTGGCAAAAAGTTGAAAAGTTCAAGGGGGCCGAATACTTTTGCATGGCACTGTACCAACACAGTTCTCAGGATTGTAGAACAGTTCAGTTCTTTGAGATTTTAACTGGAGACTGTAATGTCTTTGTGGGTGAAATTACTCTGAACAAGTAAAACATATTTATTCAGCAGGAAAATCCACATATTCTCTACAGTGAAGCACAGTGACACAGATCTGGATTCTTCAAGGGAAAAGCCTTCATAATTCCATTTCTCATTTCTAAACACATGACAGTAAGAAGTAAGCCAGTAAGGAACATGTAAACACACTAGAAGATTGATTAAGAGCATTTGGACCAAAGCCTCCTACCATCAGTAAAAAAAGCTACAATTGAAGTGTTGATGGATCCTGCCATAAAGAGAAGTCCCTTGAAGTATGGTGTAAAAAGAAGGTGAAAGTTTTGCCATGGCCTTCCCAGTCTGCAGGTTTGAAGAAGGCAGTTCCTGTGACAGTCCGTCAGTGCAGTTGAACAGGAGCAAATGTGTAACACAAGGTCCAAATTACACAGAAATATTAAAACACAGCTCAGAGCAAACAGAGTGTTCATAGGAGAACTTTAGAATAAGGGTGGACATACAAGATCTTAGAATGTATTTCATAACATTGGAATGCAAACTTTTAACCTGACATCAGTTTATATCAGTATCATTTTCTGATCGAAGGCTGTTGACAATATTTCTTAACCCTCTGTCATAGTGTTGCCCTCAGGCAACAAACTACCTTTTTGTCTCTAAAATCTTATCTTTAAATAAAAAAAAATATTTAAATAATTCCAATGTCACATGATGTGTCAGTGATCATTAACATGGGGTGCTGAAGTGCGTGTCATTGTCTGTCTGAGGGTGGCGCAATCCATTCAGCAAGCAGTGCTGCATAGGGCACAGTGCTAGCAAAGTGTAAAAAAAAGCATTAGTTTTTCATGTTTTTAAATAAACATAAATTCACACAAAAATATCTATATGTAAATAAATATTTAATAAACTATATTTTATTGTTTAAATACATCATTTGTTTATATGCTAAAACAGTTTATATGCTAAATATGCTAATTTTATAATTGCAGCATTGTGCAATTAGACTACATTTTAGAGCAGCTATATGCAAGGCAGAATGTTTGGATATGTGCTAGGGTGCAAAATAATGGTCTCATTCAATGTTTTTGCTGTCCTAACTATCAGTTCTCACAGAAAATGGACACACAGACATTTTATGAACCTGATCGAGCAGTTAGGGTCATTCCTTCAGACAGTGAGGAAAGTGAGCTTGAGACAAGTGACAGGGAGGAAGAAAGAACCCCAAAAATCAGTTTTGGGAAGAAGTTAAGAAGTCAGGAGTCAGTTAGTAGAATGTAATGTGTACTATGCTTCCAGTATGGGAATGAAATTATACAAATAAGATATGTATGAAATACGTAAGATCTAATTTATCCCTGTTGATAATGACCCTGAGCCTGAGGTTGAAGATGGAGAAAATGATGTTGATTATGTATCTGACAAAGAACCCAACACAGTGTGAACTTTATTGATTACCCAGAATGGTAGGGCAACCTTCCAATATCAGATGATAACCAGTCCCACCTGACATACATCAAGGTATTTTTTTCTGAAGACATTTTGCAAGTCATTGTAGAGCAGTCAAATGCATATGCTATGCAATGTGATTTCAACAAGCCCCTGAATCTCACTGTCAAAGAACTGGAGCAGTTTCTGGGTACTGTAATGTTCATTCATTCATGGAATCATTATCTGTAACTGCTTATTGAGTTCAGGGTCAAGGTGGGTCCAGAGCATACCTGGAATCATTGGGTGCAAGGCCATAAAAAAACTGCACTTCTGCAACAATCAAGATAGAACAGAGGAAATATTTGATCCACTGAATAAGATCCGTCCACTAGTTACTCATCTGCCCTCAAAACTGAACATGATTCCAATGGGTGAGAAGCTGGCTGTAGATGAGCAGATGATTCCATTCAAGGGAAGAAACAGACTGAAGCAATACCTGCCAGCAAAACCAAGGAAATGGCAATACAAGGTACTTCTCTTGGCCAGCTCTGATGGTGTCCCACACAACTTTGGGATTTATATGGGGAGAGTTGTACAACCCCCTGAATTAGCAGAAGTAGGAGCAAGCAGCAATGTTGTCCTCCGGCTGGCTAAACCTGTACTAAAGCACAAGAACCACAAGCTTTTCTTTGACAACTGATTTACCATTGTCCCTCTTGTACTTCCCCTCGCTCAACAAGGGATTCGTTGTATTGGTACTGTCCGTAGCAACAGATTACCAGGCAGCAATGTAATGGGTGATAAAGAACAGAATAAAACAGGACAAGGGTCTTTTCAAGAGAACACTGCCATGGTTGGAGAAACTAACTTACGTGTTGTGAAGTGGTATGATAATCGCTCTGTGACCCTGCTTATTGATTATATTGGACCATACCCATGAGGTCACTGAGGTTGAAAGGTGGGACAGCAAGCAAAAGCTCAAGGTCCCCTGTTCTGCTGTGGTGAAGGAGTATAATAAGCTTATGGGTGGGGTGGATCTGCTTGACTCATTGATCTCACTGTACCAAAGAAGTGGTAACACCGACTGGTATTCCATTTCTTGGATACAATCTCTGTGACTGCATAGCTGCTGTACAGAAGAGATTGTGATGCCACAGGCATGAAAAAGGAGGAGCAAATGAGGCTTTACACATTTAAGTCTTACATTGCTGAAGGCCTTTGCAAAAGTGGAAAAAGTCTCAAGCACAAAAGAGGCTGTCCAAGCTCAACAATTGCCAGTGAATATATGGCACATAAGAAAAGAGGACCCACGGCAAGAATTTCAGTCCCAGATGTGCGTCTGGACACCATAGTACACTGGATGATTATGTCAGACAAGAAGGGGACATGTAAAGTACCAGGATGCACAGGCACACCAAAAGTTTCCTGAAGTTCCACACAGAATAGGAATTCACTGTTAGCTAAAATTTCCTCAAAAATATAGAAGAACATTTCCTCAAACAATGCCCCACACAAAAAAACACATTCCAACACACACACACACACACACACAATACCTACAGTAAAGAAAGAGTTCCAATGTTACAATTGTATATGTTTTATTTTGTGGTGATTAACAGATTCTGGATGAAGCTTGTTGTAATAAAACATTCTAATGCATATATTGCATGTTTCTATATTATTTCACATATTAAACATATAGAAATCCTTGGTGTTGTAGTACAACTGTTGCACACTGTTGCTCTGAAGCAACAAAGTAACACTGGGTTGTGTGGGGGGGTGTCACATTTTATTACTGATACATTATTAGGGACCACCAGTCTTCCAAAAAAGTAGGCTGAAATATATATATTTTTCATAAAAAAGTACAGCTGGGGACTCTATATTTCCATTAATTCCTGACTTTCTAAATATAGCCCTCCTGTAATGTCAGATTGAATGCACATGATCACTATCTGCTCTGATACCAATTCTGTAAAGATGCTTTGCAACAATCAGTTATAGAAAGTGCTATATAAATGAAGTATGATTTGATTTTATTTTTGATGAAGAGTCAGAAAGCAGTGAAACATTGTGTTGATAAAGTTTTATTTTCACCAAAGAATAAAGCATTTGTGTTACAAGGGAAAGTTAATGACTAGACTTTAAGGCAGACAAATAATCAACAAACAGTGTAAGAGTGTATATATAGAGAGTGTATCTCTGTACTGAGCTGCTCCAGAAGCTGATGTGAAGATCTGAGCATTAATCAGAGACATGTTTGAACACACTGAAGATGAAGAGGAGCTCTATCAGCTCCAACACAGGTGTGGACCCTCACTGTCCAGTGCACTGATCTCTCTTCAGTGTTTCACTGACAGTAGTCTGGCCTCCTTTGGTGGCCTCACAGGTCACTGTCTTCTTCATCCACTCGTCCTCCTGGAGGGTCAGGGTGCTGCTCCAGCTGTAGAGGCCAGTGTCCTTCTGCAGAAGCCCAGGACTCTGACTAAACCCAGAGGTCAGAGGGTTTCCACCCACCTTCCAGCTCAGCTTCCAGTCTGAGGGGAAGCCCTTGTTGGCCAAACACACCAGTGTGGTCTCCCCCTGCCCCAGACTGGAGGAGGGCAGGACTGTGAGGGTGGGGCGGGTCGGAGCTAGGACACACACACACACACACACACACAGAGTTTCATTTCCCTTATTTCTAACACAGCACAAATGACTTCAGTGATGCAGTAAAAATCACACTCTAATTACAACCTTCAACTCAACCACTTTCACATATAAACTCATATTTACAATTACATTCAGAGGAGGATTTCAGTTTCATTAAATATTACAGAGTTTTCACTTACAAACATCTACAGTACATTATGATTTCACCAGGCGTCCCCAAACATTTGCATATAACTGTTTTTCTAACAGAGCAGAACTGAGTTCAGTGAAGCATTAAAATAACGCTCTAATTATAACCTTAAACTGAACCGCTTCAAATATGAACTAATATTTACAATTACATTAATAGATACATTTCATTCAGAATACTTTTAAAACTATTTCTTTCATTTAATTCATTATAATTGTAACATTACACACATCCCATGATGTGAAAGTTTAAAAGATGATTTGATTTCCTCCAAAACAGTAAATAATCAATAACTAAATCAAGCTGCAGTCTCCATGTACTACGTCTTCAAAGCTTTAGAACAGAAAACACTGCTCATAATAACCTCCACATTGTGGCGTCCAGATGGAGACAGAACGGCTCTAATCACCCAACACTGACTCTACAATCCAGCTTTACATTTGATCTTTTTAAAAAGAAATGTCATCACTGAACACTTCACAGGAAACCTTTAGGAAATATTTGTATTTTAAAGAAAAGAAATCCAGTTCAGAAACAGGAGCTGGTGGTGAAACCTAAAGCTCCACACTCTCCACACTTCAGAGCAGTTCTAATTAAATACATTCACATTTGGATTATCATTTATTCAGAAGATCATCAAGTGCATCTCTACTGTTGTCCAGAATCATTTTAATTAAAGATTCCTTTTGAATAAAGAGTAAAAGTGGACTTACTTCCAAATTCCAGTTTTGTTCCTCCACCAAAAGTCCACCACAGTGATACAAACTCGTTTACTGGCCGTACAAAAACCTCCTGCTCTAAACACACCCCTCTCTTCAGCCTTTACACACACTATTTCTGAACTAGAACACAATATTAATGGATTCTGCAGCTATTAATAATGGAAAACACTCCCAAACTGTAGAAGCTACAGATTCTCAACAAGGATTATTTTATAAACATTAAAATATCTAAACCCAGGACACACTTTGTTCTTTTGTATTTCCACAACAGACAAACACTTGATATAAAAGTATAAAACTACATGTAGAAACATGTTTTCATCTCAGATTCCAATTACAATCACAGATACAATCATATCAACTAATATTAAAACCAGATCCAATTAATGACAATAATAAAAACATGCTCCACTCTCTGTGTTGGTGATTATATGTTCACTTTCATCAGAAGTGTTGATAAATAATTCAATCAGTAAAAATTAGAGCTGCTGTTGAAAACTGTTCAACATTCATTAATAGTTTAAAAGATTCTTACTGTTATCATTGTGTTTCCTCCACCCAAAAGTCCTCCAGCCCTGATCCAGACAGATGGAGCCACAGTAGCAGCTGCAGAAAACCTCAAATGAAAGGCAGAGACAGTTAGAGTTTAGGATTTTAAACATGAGACTCCACACTGAGCAGAAATGTTTGATCAAACAATATCAAATAAATATGATGATCTTTCCTCAGTGTTGTTAGAAAGATGATTTCCATAGAGAGGGTCCACTTTGCATCATGAGCCCATGCTTCAGTGCTCTGCTAGTGTTTATAGTCCTGTGAGTTTAACACTTCATGACTGAGAGCTGCTGCCCCACAAACTTCACCCACAGCAACCATGACTTTGGTCTCCATCTTCATCTGGACACTGGTGCTCTGGACAAGAGGTGAGGAAACCTATTGATTTTGTGTTTGATTCTATGTCTGATGTAAAATAAAAAATTGATTTAATATCAACATTTTCATCTGAAAATAACATTATAGACTTTTTATGTGTCATGTATTTCCCTTTCCCTTTGAAAAAATGTTTGTGTCCATTAATATCTATCTGTTTATTTTTCCATTATAGATTCGTTTGGAGATATAATAATGACTCAGTCTCCAGGATCTCAGTCTGTTTCTCCAGGACACACTGTTACTATCAGCTGCAGAGCCAATCAGAGTGTAGGCAGCAATCTCGCCTGGTATCAGCAGAAACCTGGAGAAGCTCCTAAACTCCTGATCTATGGAGCATCCACCCGTCAGTCTGGAGTCTCAGATCGTTTCAGTGGGAGTGGATCTGGTACAGACTTTACTCTAAAAATCACTGGAGTAAAGCCTGAAGATGCAGGAGATTATTACTGTCAGCAGGGTAGCAGCTATCCGTTCACACAGTGTTAGAGCGTCGTACAAAAACCTCCTTCAGCTGTAGAGGAACTGCTCTGACTCAGAAACACTCACTGATCTGAGAACAGGTGCTAAAGCTGCACTCAACTGAACTCATCAGCACCAGAACACTACAGTAGTGAAGAGTGTTCTCTCTTTGGGGAGTTTTCCTCACTGTGGAACAGGGATTTACATCAGGAGATGGAGTATCTCACTAGGAGCAGCAGCAGATAAACACTACACACTGTACACACTACACACAATCTTCACAAGCTCTACACACCGTTACTAATTACATTAGAGCTTGACTTTCAGCTTCATTCATTAATCTATTCTGACTGCATTATGTAAATTTACTGAATTAAATATTAATATTAACTTAACCGAATAATGTAATGATGTTACACCACTGACCAGTGACCTTTGCTCTGGTCTAACATTATGTCAGTTCTTCTACAATTAGATCTTCTTAATCTGTGTGTTTTTGTATAATATTAGAAACATTGTTCTTCCAAAACCTGTCCATTTCTATCCATCCTTAAAGCCGTCTGTCTGGGGTTCATGATGATTCTGCATCTGTCCAAAAATGTTCAGCTTGTTTCAGTCAGTCACATTGAAGCACATCACTCAGCACCGCACTGAATCTACAGCTACTCCCAATTTTAACAACAGAGATTGTACTTTTTAGTGAACTGTATGATGAAGAATCACTGAGAATTTATTCCTCACCAAGACACTGCTCAAGATTAAAGCACAGTTCAGATTATTGAGCTTTTAACTACACAACAATACTGTGTTTCTATGTGATGTCACTATATGAACAAACAAAGATTAGGGGGTCCTGACCACTGAAGAGCAGGGTGAAAGGGGGCTAACAAAGTATGCAGAGCAACAGCTGGACTACAGTCTGTAATTGTAGAACTACAAAGTGCTCCTGTGTGGTCAGTGGAGCTGAGAGAATGGACAGTGAGTGTAGAAACAAGGAGGTGGTCGTACTATTCTGATCAGACTGTGTATATTGTTCTCATGTAGATGATGTATCAGATATTGAACTGATAAGATACAGATAATACACTGGATCTCAGACAATGATCCTGATCAAGTGCTGAGATTCTCATCAAGACAATTCTCAATTAACATCACCATGGAACAATGCACACACCTCACTGTGTAATCCTAATTTTAACAGCTCACTTTCAGTCAAAATGTATCTCTAAATGTTAGCTCAAACATCACAATCCCTCTGATAAACAATGAAATTATTAAAGTGGATTAAGTATAAATGTGTGTCTGAAATTAATGCCAGCGCTGAACCCTAAAGAGTGACATCAGATGTGTTAGAGTAGACTTGAGGTTATAACTGCAGTAGATAATGAGCAGCTCAAACTGTTTGCTGACAGCAACAAGGTCATAATTCATAGAAGAAACATGGACATGGAAAATTTACCAAGATGTGGAAGATCAATAAAAAATAACTAAAAAAATACTGTTTTAGACCTCTGCCAGAATCCAAAACAAACAGCAAACAGGGAAATGAAATGTAGGTCCACATCTCCACAGTGAAGCACAGTGTAAACATGTCTGGATTCTTTAGGTTAAAGACACTCAGTAAACCACTGCTTCCTTCCAGACACAAGAGAGTAAGATTGGAGTGTACGGAGCCCCTAAAGGGACTTGGAAAAAAAAGGCGTTCTTACCAGCACTTTCAGGATGCTACCGAACGTATATAAACTTGTTGTTCACAACAACTTCTGATGTGAGGCAGTTCCTTACAGATGTATGAACAATTCGCACTGGCAATGAAACTGTGTGTTAGTAGAGATAAATAAATACATATATAATATCTGTTTCAAGTGGCTGGATTTCCCTGGAAAGTGCAGTGTCCTGATGTGTTAACTGAGCCACGAAGACAATTGTGTAACATAAATCATTTGCAAAGGAGTGCAATGTATTTGCGAGGGAACGCAGAATCAGTGGTTCTTTTTAATTTTCCCCTCAGTCCCTTTAGGGGCTCCGTAGGAGTGTGATAACATGGGCTTATGAAAAATTTTAATATAACGACATCATGATGGACACTGCACCAAGAGAATGATCCAAGCCATAAAGCAAAGTCACGTGAAGCATGGTTCAAAAATAAGATGGATGTTTATCCATGTCCTTCTCAGACTCCAGACTCGAACATGAGAGAAAATCTTTAAACAAAGGACATGAGACAGTCTGGTAGAACTGGAGAACATGTGCAGAGAACAGGATAAAACGAGACCTTAGAGGAAAAAAACCCTGCTCAGAACATACACAAATGTAGCAGAGGAGGTCTTTTAGGGATCAGGGTGGACATTCAGGACATTAGACCAGGGCTGGACAACCCGAGACTCTGTGTCTGTACAAGTGTGACCCTTATATTCATAATTAAATTATAGCTATATGTTTGTTGGGTCTGTGTACCTTTTCTACATTTGATTTTCATGTTTAAATGGAAAAAGGAAAAAGGAAAACAACCCGTGATCTGATCTCTGATTTGTAAACAGAAAATCTTAATAAGAATCAGGAGAATGCTCCGTCTGTTTCTGGGGCTGTGGTCACTCCTCTCTCTGTTCACAGAGCTGCTGCTAAGAAGGACAGCTCTAGAGTCACAGTCTGAAATCATTTTACACACAGCACAAAGACCCAGCCCCAGTGTGTTGAAGGATTATGGGGAAGAAACAGGGTTTTCTTTTAGGAGTGTGAGGAGATTCTGCTCTTAAACGTCTGGAGTCAACTCTTCATTTCTGTCGACTAAACCCCTCTTTCTAACGACATGGGGCAGACACTGCTCTGAAATATCCACAGTTATATTCAGATTATTGTTCTAAAGCCGTCCTGCTGAGTAGTGTCTCTGTACACAGTGAGAGTGGTGGAATAGAGTCAAAATGAACAGATTTAATGAAGAGGAATCGACTCCCAAAGAATCAATCCTACAAGTGTCTGGGAGTCAGGATCAAATCTTGGTGAATCACTCAGAGAATCTGAACTCTTGGAGTCGACTCAGTCTCTGTTTGTGATTGACGTGAGAAGGTGTAGTTGCTGTAGGACTGGTAGCTGTGTGCAGACAGATTTGTGTAAATGCACAGCCTGTGGCTCTGGTAGTAAATGTATTTCAGAACAGAGGGAAGCAGACTTTTGAACTGATATCTGTTCATTTATATCACTATTATTTTCTGGTCTTTGGCTTTTGATCATATTTATCACTTTTGATGCTTAAGGAACATTCAGGAAT
This sequence comes from Hoplias malabaricus, assembly GCF_029633855.1. Classification (NCBI taxonomy): domain Eukaryota; kingdom Metazoa; phylum Chordata; class Actinopteri; order Characiformes; family Erythrinidae; genus Hoplias; species Hoplias malabaricus. The sequence goes on along the minus strand of NC_089803.1, from coordinate 5,746,273 downwards.
TCTGAACTTTCATTAATTAGTGATTTATTGAAATAACTTTATCAGTCTCCCCCTTCTGTCAGTTCAAAGTGGACGTTACCACTCGCCTGTTTCAGTAAAAGTTTAAAGAGGAGTTAAAAATGAAAAATCACACATTTTGTGTTGATTTAAATGCTTTATTTTTACAAAAGAGTGTAGCATTATTTTGTTAAGTAGAAAAATTAATGATTGCAGATAAAGAAAGACATATAATCAACAAACAGTGTAAGAGTGTATATATAGAGAGTGTAACTCTGTACTGAGCTGCTCCAGAAGCTGATGTGAAGATCTGAGCATTAATCAGAGACATGTTTGAACACACTGAAGATGAAGAGGAGCTCTATCAGCGCCAACACAGGTGTGGACCCTCACTGTCCAGTGCACTGATCTCCCTTCAGTGTTTCACTGACAGTAGTCTGGCCTCCTTTGGTGGCCTCACAGGTCACTGTCTTCTTCATCCACTCGTCCCCCTGGAGGGTCAGGGTGCTGCTCCAGCTGTAGAGGCCAGTGTCCTTCTGCAGAAGCCCAGGACTCTGACTAAACCCAGAGGTCAGAGGGTTTCCATCCACCTTCCAGCTCAGCTTCCAGTCTGAGGGGAAGCCCTTGTTGGCCAAACACACCAGTGTGGTCTCCCTCTGCCCCAGACTGGAGGAGGGCAGGACTGTGAGGGTGGGGCGGGTCGGAGCTAGGACACACACACACACACACACACAGTTTCATTTCCCTTATTTCTAACACAGCACAAATGACTTCAGTGATGCAGTAAAAATCACACTCTAATTACAACCTTCAACTCAACCACTTTCACATATAAACTCATATTTACAATTACATTCAGAGGAGGATTTCAGTTTCATTAAATATTACAGAGTTTTCACTTACAAACATCTACAGAACATTATGATTTCACCAGGCGTCCCCAAACATTTGCATATAACTGTTTTTCTAACAGAGCAGAACTGAGTTCAGTGAAGCATTAAAATAACGCTCTAATTATAACCTTAAACTGAACCGCTTCAAATATGAACTAATATTTACAATTACATTAATAGATACATTTCATTCAGAATACTTTTAAAACTATTTCTTTCATTTAATTCATTATAATTGTAACATTACACACATCCCATGATGTGAAAGTTTAAAACATGATTTGATTTCCTCCAAAACAGTCAATAATCAATAACTAAATCAAGCTGCAGTCTCCATGTACTACGTCTTCAAAGCTTTAGAACAGAAAACACTGCTCATAATAACCTCCACATTGTGGCATCCAGATGGAGACAGAACGGCTCTAATCACCCAACACTGACTCTACAATCCAGCTTTACATTTGATCTTTTTAAAAAGAAATGTCATAACTGAACACTTCACAGGAAACCTTTAGGAAATATTTGTATTTTAAAGAAAAGAAATCCAGTTCAGAAACAGGAGCTGGTGGTGAAACCTAAAGCTCCACACTCTCCACACTTCAGAGCAGTTCTAATTAAATACATTCACATTTGGATTATCATTTATTCAGAAGATCATCAAGTGCATCTCTACTGTTGTCCAGAATCATTTTAATTAAAGATTCCTTTTGAATAAAGAGTAAAAGTGGACTTACTTCCAACATCCAGTTTTGTTCCTCCACCAAAAGTGACCCACAGTGATACAAACTCGTTTACTGGCCGTACAAAAACCTCCTGCTCTAAACACACCACTCTCTTCAGCCTTTACACACACTATTTCTGAACTAGAACACAATATTAATGGATTCTGCAGCTATTAATAAAGGAAAACACTCCCAAACTGTAGAAGCTACAGATTCTCAACAAGGATTATTTTATAAACATTAAAATATCTAAACCCAGGACACACTTTGTTCTTTTGTATTTCCACAACAGACAAACACTTGATATAAAAGTATAAAACTACATGTAGAAACATGTTTTCATCTCAGATTCCAATTACAATCACAGATACAATCATATCAACTAATATTAAGACCAGATCCAATTAATGACAATAATAAAAACATGCTCCACTCTCTGTGTTGGTGATTATATGTTCACTTTCATCAGAAGTGTTGATAAATAATTCAATCAGTAAAAATTAGAGCTGCTGTTGAAAACTGTTCAACATTCATTAATAGTTTAAAAGATTCTTACTGTTATCATTGTGTTTCCTCCACCCAAAAGTCCTCCAGCCCTGATCCAGACAGATGGAGCCGCAGTAGCAGCTGCAGAAAACCTCAAATGAAAGGCAGAGACAGTTAGAGTTTAGGATTTTAAACATGAGACTCCACACTGAGCAGAAATGTTTGATCAAACAATATCAAATAAATATGATGATCTTTCCTCAGTGTTGTTAGAAAGATGATTTCCATAGAGAGGCTCCACTTTGCATCATGAGCCCATGCTTCAGTGCTCTGCTAGTGTTTATAGTCCTGTGAGTTTAACACTTCATGACTGAGAGCTGCTGCCCCACAAACTTCACCCACAGCAACCATGACTTTGGTCTCCATCTTCATCTGGACACTGGCGCTCTGGACGAGAGGTAACCTGTTTCTGCAAACAGGAGTGAATGCTGCTTGTATACTTGTCCACTTTTATTTTACCTAACATTGTCTCTACAGTGTCCAGTGGTCCAGTAACTCTTACTCAGAGTCCTACAGTGAAAATTGTTTCTCCACTTCAAACAGTCACCATCAACTGTAAACTCAGCTCTGCAGTATCCTACTGGGGCAGCAATGAAGAGCTCCACTGGTACCTGATCAAACCTGGGGAAGTTCCTAAACTCCTAATTAAATTTGTCAATCAGTTACAGTCAGGTTTTCCAGATCGTTTCAGTGGCAGTGGATCTAGATCTGACTTCACTCTGACCATCAGTAACGTCCAGACTGAAGATGCAGGAGATTATTACTGTCTGACACATAATGCTGGAGTGTTCACACAGTGTTAGGGAGTTGTACAAGAACCTCCCTCAGTCAGACTCAGTCTAGCATAAAATAACTGAAGAGACGTCTGTTGTGTGAACAATATATAAGTGTCCCCAGATCAGAATTTAACAGGCTGAATTCTGTACTTTTAAAGCCTGATATTTCCATATCCGCATTTCACTGAACTTATATTAAATATTAAAAAGAGTGGAGTGAATGAACTCCATATCTGTAATAAAGCGGGGTGTGTAGGAGTGGTCAAGGAGCGAGGTAAGTGCAGGAGATTTTAATAATAATAACTTAAAGGAAACTAGACAGAGGGACATTAAACACAAGGGCTAAACTACAAACTGCTAAGAGCAATGTTGGCCCAGGTTTTTGGAGTAGCTCTTTTAGCATTGTGTTTAATGTCTAGGTTTTTGTACACTGTCGTTAACTTGCACAAAGGCTATGATTTTGAAATGGGTTGGAGTTGTGATGCCTGAAGATCAAGTGCAGATGCCATTATTAATTAGAACTGACTCAGACAAATATGAGGAAGAAATTTTGGAAAGCGACCTGGTGGAGAAATATTCATTTTAAATATCTACTATTATACTTTTAATTAAGTTATGACATTCTACTATTTTGTTAATTTTACTATTTAGTAATCTATTATAATGATTATAGGGTGAAGTAGAAACTGTAGCTTGAAATATACTAATGTATTAATATTGCTAGTACTGATTTGTATTTGATATTTCTATTTGTATCTGTTATTTTTGCAAAACATACTGGTTGTTGTTTCTTTCTTCCAGAATAAAAAGGGAAGAAGAACACTGTAAGGGTGCATGGTTGATCGAGGTTCCTGAAGTATTACAGGGATCCAAACATTCAAAAGAAGTCAATAAAACTGAAGGACTTTGAAACAGAACTGTGAAAACTTGCTGAAATTCAGAAGGTGATATTGCTGAAGTGCTGTAGTATAATACAATATGTCATATTTTTTCTATTGAATTGTTTATTTTTTGTTATCATTAACATTGATAAAACATAATACAAGTGATATTTAAAATGATAACAACTGTTTATTATGATGATTTATAGACGGATGCAATTTAATCTGTGTAAGTGTATTGGGATCTCAGATGTTTTGTTTTTTCTCGATGTTACGGCCATGGGGTGTGTCAGGTAGGGACAGGTCTATAGGAAGGTCCAATGGGTCGACCAGCCTGAATTTGGACATTGGTTTGATTTTACTTTCTGAGATTTCTACACACATTTACTCATGTCAACTCCCTACACATATAGTGTAAATTCAAATTGGATAGGCGTACTTTATGTGATTGCCTTGGGCAGAGGGATTGTGAGAGAATTTATTCTGTCTAAAATATTTGAAGGAAATTTCAAGAAAGATGGCTGTCTGGCAGGTTTTTTCGCTTTCACACTCCATGAATATTTACTATATCATATATCATAATGCATGTAATGCTAGATTTGTGTGTAGGGGTATAGTGATAATATGTTATAACTATAAACATGTATGGGTTGTTTAATTTTACGATACTTTTACAGTCTCAAAGGGAGGAAAATTATGACGTATATTTTATAAATATAGTCTTAAGTGCAGCATGTAGAGATGTTAACTGTTCTGAGTTTATTCGTATGTTCTATGTCTGTGCTCCAAAGGGGGAAATGTTTAGGATAATCTCTCAGTAAGAACATAAGGACTATAAACTTTTTTTCTCTGTGTCTCAGGAAAGTTCTTTCCCCGCTTAGTGTTTGCCCTCTAGTTCGTTAATGTTTGTTTTGTTAATTTCTTGTTAAATAAAGTCTGTGTTATTAGCATGTGCGTCCGCCTCCATCAGTCTGCCCAGCTCACACTAACAGAATTAACGACCCAACAGCGGTAAAGGTGGGGGATCAACCTGCTGCCCTGCAATCCTATATGGGAGTTCCCCCTGAGTTTGAGGGGACTCCAAACGTTGAGGGATTTCTGCTTCAGTGCCAACTGTATTTTAACTACCTGACTGTTCCTGCGCCACATGGAATTATCCAAGTAATGTTTATGAGATCCCTTCTCAAAGGGAGAGCATTGGAGTGGGCTGATCGAGTGCTGGGAGAGAGAGCCCTGCATATTACAGTGGAGACTTTTGTGAACTATTGAGAGCCAGATTCTCCCGATCGACTCCCGAGGACATCTCCGCAAGACCCTCTGCTCCCGAGGACTACCCCCTCAGGTCCGGGGAAATTTTTGAGGGGGGGGGGTTAAGGGTAGGGGCTGTTAGCCTCAAACCTCAGGACAACGGAGGTGAGGCTAACAGGGGCACACCTCTAGGGGATCTCAGGAGTGCGCCCGTCAAGCCCCCTAACCCCTCTACAGCTCCAGCACATGCAAAACAAGCCCCTGCCTCCGTGGACGTCGTCGCAGGGCCCCCTGCCTCCGTGGACGTCGTCGCAGGGCCCCCTGCCTCCGTGAAAGAGTGTATATATAGAGAGTGTAACTCTGAAATGAGCTGCTCCAGAAGCTGATGTGAAGATCTGAGCATTAATCAGAGACATGTTTGAACACACTGAAGATGAAGAGGAGCTCTATCAGCTCCAACACAAGTGTGGACCCTCACTGTCGAGTGCACTGATCTCTCTTCAGTGTTTCACTGACAGTAGTCTGGCCTCCTTTGGTGGCCTCACAGGTCACTGTCTTCTTCATCCACTCGTCCTCCTGGAGGGTCAGGGTGATGCTCCAGCTGTAGAGGCCAGTGTCCTTCTGCAGAAGCCCAGGACTCTGACTAAACCCAGAGGTCAGAGGGTTTCCATCCACCTTCCAGCTCAGCTTCCAGTCTGAGGGGAAGCCCTTGTTGGCCAAACACACCAGTGTGGTCTTCCCCTGCCTCAGGCTGGAGGGGGGCAGGACTTTGAGGGTGGGGCGGGTCGGAGCTAGGACACACACACACACACAAACACACAGACACGCACACAGTTTCATTTCCCTTATTTCTAATACAGCACAAATGACTTCAGTGATGCAGTAAAAATCACACTCTAATTACAGCCTTCAACTCAACCACTTTCACATATAAACTCATATTTACAATTACATTCAGAGGAGGATTTCAGTTTCATTAAATATTACAGAGCTTTCACTTACAAACATCTACAGAACATTATGATTTCACCAGGCGTCCCCAAACATTTGCATATAACTGTTTTTCTAACAGAGCAGAACTGAGTTCAGTGAATCATTAAATAACGCTCTAATTATAACCTTAAACTGAACCGCTTCAAATATGAACTAATATTTACAATTACATTAATAGATACATTTCATTCAGAATACTTTCAAAACTATTTCTTTCATTTAATTCATTATAATTTTAACATTACACACATCCCATGATGTGAAAGTTTAAAAGATGATTTGATTTCCTCCAAAACAGTAAATAATCAATAACTAAATCAAGCTGCAGTCTCCATGTACTACGTCTTCAAAGCTTTAGAACAGAAAACACTGCTCATAATAACCTCCACATTGTGGCGTCCAGATGGAGACAGAACGGCTCTAATCACCCAACACTGACTCTACAATCCAGCTTTACATTTGATCTTTTTAAAAAGAAATGTCATCACTGAACACTTCACAGGAAACCTTTAGGAAATATTTGTATTTTAAAGAAAAGAAATCCAGTTCAGAAACAGGAGCTGGTGGTGAAACTGTTGTTAAAACACTGTCTTACAGGTTCTTAAGGATCCCGTGAGAGAAGTGTTCAATTCCGAGCTCAGATTCTGTCCCATGTCTAAGATCTCTCTTCCATGTCTAAAAATCTCTCCCCCCTCCTGGCTCAGACCCTGCTCTATATGCTTCTCCCTTCTCTCCAAATAAGGCAAACATAGAGGATAGTTTACATTTGCATGTTCTTAAGGGAGGGTGTAAAATTGATAGTTTCCTGCCTTCATTGACAGCTTATCCTAAACATTTCTCTCTGTGTAGCACAGACATAGAGCATATGGCTGAACATAAAAAACACTAAACATTCCTTAATACTGTGCCTTAAGAGGCCTTATGATTAAATATACCTCAACACCTAAAGCCCCACACTCTCCACACTTCAGAGCAGTTCTAATTAAATACATTCACATTTGGATTATCATTTATTCAGAAGACCCTTCCTGTATCAGGGCCTTGTCGTGGCGGAAGGGCTTGTGTGGTCTCATGACCTCCAGGGCTATGTCGTCAGGAGCTGTTAGCTCCCAGTAGGGTCTCCCATGGCGAACAGGTCTGGAGTGAAGATCCAGACAAACATGATCCAAAAGCATTCCTATGAGTACACCCATTAAAATTCAGTGTACCCTGCCTGGGAAAGGGTTACCGGGACCTACCCCTTGAGCCAGGCCTGGGGGTAGTGTCCGACGGTGAGCGCCTGGTGGCCGGGCAGCCCACGTAACCCGGCCGGGCTCAGCCCGAAATGGCAACGTGGGAGGATCATGTGGGCTCACCACCCGCAAGATCCAGAGTAGGGGTGCGGTGCAATCCCCATCGGGCACAGAGCAGGGGCGAAGGGCCCCCTGGCGTCGTGGAACTTGTCAGCAGAAACTGGTTCTTGGTATGTGGAACATAACCTCACTGGGGGGGAAAGAGCCAGAGCTGGTGCGTGAGGTTGAGAGATACCAGCTAGATATAGTTGGGCTCACCTCTACACACAGTTTAGGCTCTGGAACCAAACTTCTCAATAGGGGTTGGTCTCTCTCCTACTCAGGAGTTGCACAGGGTGAGAAGCGCCGGGCGGGTGTGGGGATACTCACAAGTCCCCGGCTGGTGCCTGTACAGCTGGAGTTTGTCCCAGTAAACGAGAGGGTAGCCTCAATGCGGCTCCGGCTTGCAGAGAGGAAAACTTTGACTGTTGTGTGTGCGTATGCACCGAACAGCAGCTCAGAGTATTTGGCCTTCTTGGAGGCAATGATTGGAGTTCTAGAGTGGATTCCATGCACTGACTCTATTATTTTACTGGCAGACTTCAATGCTCACGTTGGCAATGTCTGGGAAACCTGGAGAGGAGTGATTGGGAGGAACGGACTGCCTGATATAAACCCGTGTGGTGTGATGTTGTTGGACTTCTGTGCTAGCCATGGTTTGTCCATAATGAACACCATGTTCGAACATAAGATTGCTCATTAGTGTACTTGGTACCAGAGCACTCTGGGCCAAAGGTCAATGATCAACTTTGTGGTTGTGTCTTCTGACCTGAGGCCATATGTTTTGGACACTTGGGTAAAGAGAGGGGGTTCACTTGAGCAGTTTGCAGCCGAGTGTGAAGCGGTCGGTATGCGGATCAGCACCTCCAAGTCTGAGGCCATAGTTATCTCCCGGAAACAGATGGCATGCTCCCTTCAGGTAAGGGGTGAGAACCTGCCCCAAGTGAAGGAGTTCAAGTATCTCAGGTTCTTGTTCACGGGTGATGGGAAGAGGGATGATGAGATTGACCGTAGGATAGGTGCAGTGTCTGCAGTAATGCGGTCACTGTACCGCACCATTGTGGTGAAGAGAGAGCTGAGCCATAAAGCAAAGCTCTCAATTTACCGGTCAGTCTATGTCCCCACTCTCACCTATGGTCATGAGCTCTCTGTAATGACCGAAAGAACAAGATCGTGGATACAAGCGGCCGAAATGAGCTTTCTCCGACGGGTCACTGGGCGTACTCGCCGTGATCAGGTGAGGAGCTCAGTGACTAGGGAGGAGTTCGGAGTAGAGTCGCTGCTCCTTCGCATTGAGAGAAGTCAGTTGAGGTGGTTTGGGCATTTGATCAGGATGCCTCCTGGACGCCTCCCACTGGAGGTATACCAGGCACGTCCAACTGGAAGGAGGCCCCGAGGTAGACCCAGGACACGCTGGAGGGATTATATCTCCCGGCTGTCCTGGGAACGCCTTGGGATCCCCCAGGAGGAATTGGTGGATGTTGCAAGGTACAGAGACGTCTGGGCTTCTTTGCTCGCCCTGTTGCCACCACGACCCTGAAATGGAGAAGCAGAAAAGAAAATGTATGTATTTATTCAGAAGATCATCGAGTGCATCTCTACTGTTGTCCAGAATCATTTTAATTAAAGATTCCTTTTGAATAAAGAGTAAAAGTGGACTTACTTCCAACATCCAGTTTTGTTCCTCCACCAAAAGTCCACCACAGTGATACAAACTCGTTTACTGGCCGTACAAAAACCTCCTGCTCTAAACACACCACTCTCTTCAGCCTTTACACACACTATTTCTGAACTAGAACACAATATTAATGGATTTTGCAGCTATTAATAATGGAAAACACTCCCAAACTGTAGAAGCTACAGATTCTCAACAAGGATTATTTTATAAACATTAAAATATCTAAACCCAGGACACACTTTGTTCTTTTGTATTTCCACAACAGACAAACACTTGATATAAAAGTATAAAACTACATGTAGAAACATGTTTTCATCTCAGATTCCAATTACAATCACAGATACAATCATATCAACTAATATTAAAACCAGATCCAATTAATGACAATAATAAAAACATGCTCCACTCTCTGTGTTGGTGATTATATGTTCACTTTCATCAGAAGTGTTGATAAATAATTCAATCAGTAAAAATTAGAGCTGCTGTTGAAAACTGTTCAACATTCATTAATAGTTTAAAAGATTCTTACTGTTATCATTGTGTTTCCTCCACCCAAAAGTCCTCCAGCCCTGATCCAGACAGATGGAGCCGCAGTAGCAGCTGCAGAAAACCTCAAATGAAAGGCAGAGACAGTTAGAGTTTAGGATTTTAAACATGAGACTCCACACTGAGCAGAAATGTTTGATCAAACAATATCAAATAAATATGATGATCTTTCCTCAGTGTTGTTAGAAAGATGATTTCCATAGAGAGGCTCCACTTTGCATCATGAGCCCATGCTTCAGTGCTCTGCTAGTGTTTATAGTCCTGTGAGTTTAACACTTCATGACTGAGAGCTGCTGCCCCACAAACTTCACCCACAGCAACCATGACTTTGGTCTCCATCTTCATCTGGACACTGGCGCTCTGGACGAGAGGTAACACAGCTTATTAACTACTTATCCTTCCAGAATCTTTGTTTTTCTCTTAGAGCCGATCCGAATGTATGGATGTAAATATTAAAATTATTATTATAATTATCTAGGAGATCTGTAAATCTGATCAAAACTAGTTTTTGTATTTACCTGAGAACATATCAATTAAGATAAGAACTAAACCAAAATAAAAAGGTTTTTAATAAATAATGTCTAAAAAATAGTATAAAGTAGAATATATATTTTATGAACTTCCCAACTTTTATATTATTTAAATAAATACTTTTTAATTAAATAAAAATATTACTTACATTATTTAAAATTATTCTGTTATTATTATTTATTACAATTTTTGTTTAATTTTCCATTAGGGTCCAGTGGTCAGGTGACTGTTACTCAGACTCCTTCAGTGAAAACTGTTTCTACAGGACAATCAGTCACCATCAACTGTAGAACCAGTAGCGGAGTTTATAATGGCAACTATCTTGCCTGGTATCAGCAGAAACCTGGAGAAGCTCCCTAAACTCCTGATCTACTTGGCTAACAGTAGACCGTCAGGTATTTCAGATCGTTTCAGTGGCAGTGGATCTGGATCTGACTTCACTCTGACCATCAGTAACATCCAGACTGAAGATGCAGGAGATTATTACTGTCAGAGTTACCATTACATCAGTAGCATCTGGGTGTTCACACAGTGAAATAGAGTCGTACAAAAACCTCCCTCAGTCAGAGACTGCACAGAGACTGCACTGCTGCAGTTGCACCCTACTGCAGGTGCTGAGGGGGAGGATGATACACACAATAACACACTCTGTGGAGGAGAGACACACACCTCACTAACACACACCTCCACACACAATAACACACTCTGTGGAGGAGAGACACACACCACACTAACACACACCTCCACACACACTAACACACTCTGTGGAGGAGAGACACACACCTCACTAACACACCTCCACACTCAATAACACACTCTGTGGAGGAGAGACACACACCTCACTAACACACAGCTCCACACAAAATAACACACTCTGTGGAGGAGAGACACATACCTCACTAACACACACATCCACACACAATAACACACTCTGTGGAGGAGAGACACACACCTCACTAACACACACCTCCACACACAATAACACACTCTGTGGAGGAGAGACACACACCTCACTAACACACACCTCCACACACAATAACACACTCTGTGGAGGAGAGACACACACCTCACTAACACACAGCTCCACACACAATAACACACTCTGTGGAGGAGACACACACACCTAACTAACACACACCTCCACACACAATAACACACTCTGTGGAGGAGACACACACACCTCACTAACACACACCTCCACACACAATAACACACTGTGGTGGAGAGACACACACCTCACTAACACACAGCTCCACACACAATAACACACTCTGTGGAGGAGAGACACACACCTCACTAACACACAGCTCCACACACAATAACACACTCTGTGGAGGAGACACACACACCTAACTAACACACACCTCCACACACACAATAAGACACTCATTCATATATATATATACTGACAAAGTCTAAGCAATAAACAATAACATCAGAAACACTTACCTCCAACACACACACAGAGATAAAATCTAAAGTAAGTATTTATTGCCCCCAAGGGGGAATTCACAGTCACTGTGTCACAGACTTACACCGCTCAGACATAAATAAAACTCAACAATAACACGTACAGCACCACTCACCACAGTTACACTAGCAGACAACTCAATCAATACTGTACACTGCATAACATATTATAAGCAAAATAGCCTCCTATCTATCCAAGCATCTTTACTCAGTTGAAAAACCAACACATGTAGTCATGAATGTAATTGTATTTGTACAAACTGCAGACTGTGAGACACAGATTGGGACGTATTCATTTGTGAATAGTGAAATATATTTGTGACTTGTGTTTAATTTGTGGATTAACATTTACGCATTTGTAAAGCATTAGTAGCAGAGCAAACTCCTGATACTGGATGTGTGTGGAGTCGTCTAAAATGTTCATTGCCTCCCTAAATATTGACTTTTCATAGAGAGACTCTATGTGGCCCTGGTCTGGGTGACCTACAATCTTTAGTGCAGTTTTGACCAAACACTTGGACTTTAATTCAACTGTCAGATTACCAGACCAGGTCTGCATGACATACTGTATCACACTGTCTAAGATCATTTAAAAAAAAAAATATATAACAGAAGCCTGCTACTGACACCTTACAGTCTCAATATTTTTAAAAAATACATCTTCTGCTGAAGCTTAGTGCAAAGGCATTCTATAAGGATGTGTCCATAAAACACTTAAATATTTATATGCAGAGACCTGACATATGGGAGTATTATGAATACACACAGGACTCAGGAATTCAGAAACCGCTCTAGGGTCAAATATAATTTCTTTACATTGACAACAAGATGATAAACATCACACCAGTCTACAAACTGTTTAATTTCTGAATGGTAAGATGCTGTGTCCTGGTCCCTATGTAATAGGCCCAAGATGGCAGTGTCATCTGAAAATGTAACAATGTAATTATGTGGGTGTTTACTCACACTTCTGTGGCAGTTATAGGCAAACTGCCAATGATCTAATTTTTGGTTTACCTGAATTTTTAAGAGACACCATATACTTTTCAAAACATTCCACAACTATTGATGTCAAAGCTATAGGTCTAAATTCATTATTTTCGGCAGAGCAACAATTAATAGTTCATGGGAAACACTGGTATATCCAAGAAAGATTAACTTAGAATGCATAAAGTAGATATTTACAAATCTGATTCATCATTTTATAACACATATATGGTGTTTAATAAGTTATCTTATCTACACTGTAATATGTAGCATTTTTTCCTCAGCTTGGACAAGGAGGCCATCATGTTGGGGGACATTACATATAATATAGTGGAATGAGCTAAATGTATGTCCCATTGTAGATAAACTATTTCAGATTTCCGATCCCTGGGAGCCTCAGTGTGAAATATCTGAACAAGTTCAAAGACAGAGAGAGAGAGAGAGAGAGAGAGAGAGAGAGAGAGAGAGAGAGAGAGAGAGAATAGGGAGAGGGGAAAAAACTAAACCAGTGTCTCAGTTGCTGCTGATCCTGACCTTGACGCTGCCCCTCCGAAGAGACCAGCGCCAGTGAGAAACCAGAACCCAGCTAAAGCAGCACACGAGCAAGCAGGACCAACCTCCTTCTCCCTACGTCCAACCATTGGGACATGATGAAACGGATGACTTTCCTCCACTTCCACCACCCCCATCGCCTGAACTCTACCCTGATGTTCAGCAGCTACTCAGGGAACTGGACAATAGGCTGAAAGGAAACATCCCACTCGCATATTAAATATTAGCTCGCCCTTCAGCGGCCCACCCAACCAAGGAGCTGTCTGCTGGCCATCATAGGGACGTTTGTTTGATGACAATAATCTGTAGATATGATTTATTAGAATCAAAGGGGGGATGTGATTAATACAAGAGGGAATTTTTAATGATAACTACCCTTAATTCTTAAATGCTCTAGAGTTTATCCCAGCAATACAACTCAAAACCAACCTCTGAGTTAAATTAACCATGACCTTACTTCGTCCATGGAGATGAGAAGAGATGCAAAGGACTTCAAAGATGCCATAGCGGCCATCTTCCATTACTCTTCATTCCTTGGGTTTTGCTCAGAGACACAGCCTTAGCAGGTGACAACTCTAAGGGGGAAAGGGCCTTTACCATTGTGATGGAATTTGTTCATTGAAATGATTCATAATAAATTAAAAGGGTTGTTAGTTTCATCTTTATCAGCAAAAGCCATATATGCTTGTGATAGAACGGACAATACAAGACCACTAGATAAATATTTCTGTTCCCCCTTTATTCCTCATAGCCCTTTCTGTTCCTGTTTTATCTCCCAGTAGCCCACACACCCATTATTCTTTTTTCAATTTTACATCCATATTGCTAGCTTGGTAAACAATCTCACCCTTTCAGTTAAAATATACTACTGAGTTGTAAAACAGGTATTTCATACTTACATAGGACTTACTGCACCTTCCTGTTAAAAAAAAAAAAAAAAAAAAAAAAAAAAGCCCAAACTGAGTTTTAGGTGTCCTTAAATAGTGCCTGAGCAAATTCAGACCTGCCTGTTGGAGCCAGGTTGGGTTGGTCCATTTGGGGGGGGGGGGGGGTTGTATGATTGGAAATATTTTTCTTTTATTTTCATTTTAGATTTAACCTTGTTCATGATGTGTGTTTGTAGTTTGATTAGTATCAAGTAGTCACTTTTTGAACAAGGGTTTTGCAGAGTACAATTGCATATTTTTTTTTTTATTTTATTTTCCTCTGATTGTAGCTGTCTCCCCCTGTAGAAGAGGAGGAGTGGTACATACTGAATTAGTTAAGCCACTAGGAGTCTATATAAAGACTCATTTTGAGGACAGAAGGGGGGAGCGAAGGCTGAAGCGAAGGCTGAAGCGAAGTGCCGAGAAAGTATCTTTATATTGGAAGAGAAAAGATTGTTCTCTCTAATCTTCTGTATGTAATTTGTAATTAGTTTTTTTTTTTTCCTCACATTTCGCTGAATAAAGCACCCTTGCGCTGAAGGTGCTATTGTGGTTTGCCATCATTTGATTAATTTATAGTTATTTATTTTCTTAACCCATAACCTTGTCGAGACACACTACCCTCACCAATGAGCAAGGTGTGACAATGCTTGTGTTACTAACGTTGTTTTCCCTTCTTGAACACTCTGTGAAGGCAGCAGGCTAAGGTGTGTATGTGTGTCAGATAATGGTGTGCTGGCACATCTTGACCTTCAGTTCCCTTCCTCTCCGTACTGAGTTGACATAACTGAAGCTAGTTGAAACAGTCTGGAAGGGGACTATGGGAGCGGAATACATCAGAACATCACAGATAGTTAGAAACAGAGTGAACACCTGCGTAATGTAACTTTGTTCATGGCCATATGAGACTAGAGAATGATAGTTGTTGTATAATTAGGGAGGGGCTAGGGGTATAAAGGCTTTGTGAGAAACTGTTCCAGTGGAGAAGGAGATTAGAAGGGTCTATGCAATGCATTTCCTTACTCCAATAAATTTGTTACTCACTTTAATAAAGACTCAGTTTTTCATTTCTGCCACAATTTTCCACCACAGCCTCGATTTGTCAAAGGAAACAGACAATAGAAATAGAATATTGATAATAGACAATAGAAGTAAGACTTCTGCTGGAATTTCTATTGTCTTGAGGCAATGGCTCTTTTAGCTGAACTTCCTCATTTCTTTCTTTCCATTTCTGCCTTTAACTCCTTTATCATCCCCCTCTTTGCTCCTTTCTCTACATTTTCTTTCTCGGTTCTGGGTTCTCCGAGTAACTGCGCCTATTTTCTCAGTCTTCAGAACTGCAATTCATTTCATTTCAGGAACTAAAGGCCTCATTTGACTGACTGCAAAAACTGCTAAGACTGCTTGACTGACTGAATGCTTCAGCACCAATGGTTTAAAACCAGGCCTCAGAACCCATGCATTGAATTATTGATTTCTTTGTACAACTTTGCACTTTGATTTTTTATTTATTTTTTTGCTGAAGTATGTGGATGATGGAAAAGTCAGAGAATTAATTATGGAAAACAATACACATGGCAAATGTGGCAAGGTGGAATGTTGGTGAATAAGTAATTTAAACATAAAACGTTGATTCATTGTTTATCTATTTTGTTGAGATTTTAACTGCTAGACCAACACAAAGTATCACGTAATTGTGAGGTGTCAAATAAAAATCTGAAAAGTGTGACATCCAAAAGTATTCAGTCCCCTTCACTCTGATTTCCCTAAATAACATCCAGTCCAATCAATAGTCTTCAGAAGTCCAGCTGTGTGTAATTTAGACTCAGTATAAATACATCTGTTCTGTGAAGGCCTCAGTGGTTTGTTAGAGAACACTAGTGAACAAACAGAATCATGAAGACCAAGGAACTTACCAGAAAGGTCAGAGATAAAATTGTGGAGAAGTTTAAAGCTGGGTAAGGTTATAAAAACATATCCCAAGCTTTGAGTATCTCAAGGAGCACTGTTCCATCATCCAAACCTGGAAAAAGTATTCTACAACTGCAAATCTACCCAGACCTGGCCATGCACCCAAACTGATAGATTAAGAAAGGAGAGCACTAGTCAGAGAAGCAGCCAAGAGGAGCTGCAGAAATCCACAGCTCAGGTGGAAGAATCTGTCCACAGGACGACTAAGTCATGCACTCCACATATCTGGCCTTTATGGAAAAATGAGAAAAGGAAAACCATTGTTGAAAGAAAGCCATAAGTAGTGCCATTTGCAGTTTTCCACAAACCATGTAAGGCACACAGCAAACATGTGGAAGAAGGTGCTGTGGTCAGATGAGACCAGTGTGGTGGAAAATAATACTGCTCACCACCTTGAACACACCGTGCCCACTGTGAAACATGGTGGTGGCAGCATCATGCTGTGGGGATGGTTTTCTTTGCAGAGAAAGCTGGTCAGAGTTGATGGGAAGATGGATGGATATAAGTACAGGGCAATGGTTTAGATCTAAGAATATTCGTTCAAGATGGCTCTACAAAGTATTATAATACTTTTGCACATCACACTTTTCAGTTTTTATTTGATTAAAACTTTGAAAAACATGTATCGTTTTTGTTCCACTTCACAATTATGTGCTACTTTGTGTTGGTCTATCACTTAAAAGCTCAGTAAAATACATTTACATTTGTGGCTGTAAGGTGACAAAATGTTCAGCACTTGTGTTTACTGTGATATTTACTCTATTTATGTCATTAGCCTTAACCTGTAAGTATTAAATTAGTTTAATTTAATTATGTAACATTGTCAAATGGAAAATCCTACTTGAGCTCATTAAGTTAATTTAACTGCAGTCACCATTAGTTAGTCCCATTAGTCTTTGTATAGCTATTAATAGTGCAATGGTGTGGAAAATTGTTGTAAACTTCAGAAATATTTCCTTATGTTAAAAGTTAAAAGCTTTTTAAAAACTTGTGAATTGTGTGCTGCAAACTCTAGCTGCACTTCTAAGACAGACATTTGATCCAGGTTTTTACCCACAGTTTTACAATGGCCAGAGTGTATGACACAATAAATCTCTAAGCAGGAGCTTTAGCAATTGCATCCAGATACCTGTTTTATCATTTCTTTGATTGCATTTTTATGGTGAAAAACTTTGGTTGAAAATCACTGTCTTTTAAATGTGGTATATAAATGAAGCTGCTTTGTCTTGTCCATTATTATTAATATTATTATTGTTACTATTATATCATTTTAACTCTATATGTTTTGTTATTGTTATGAATTTAACAGACAAACCTCTTGATGCCATACAAAAAAAAAAAAAAAAAAAATCTCCATCTATCTGAAGAAACTTATCATCATGCAAAGAAAACTTTAAAGCATGCAAATGGTTCTGAGTGTTAATGGTTCTATATAGAACCCCTGACCTCAATATAGAACACTTGAATGATATTAAGACTGTACACAATTGGATATTTAATTACAGTGTGGTGGGGAAAGAGCTGAGGAGCTCACAGGGAAGCTTCCAGCATGATCAGTGGCCATCGTTTTTGTTGTTTAGGGGGCAATTGAATGTTGTTTAAATGTTGTTTTCAGTTTTTTTTTGTGTGTGTTTGGGCTTGGTGTTTGGTGTTGTGGGGGTTCACCATCCTGAAGAATGAGACCACTTGCATCTCGCTGCATACACACCATCCTGGCAGCACAGATGCGATGAAGTGGGGTGGGAACAACAGAAGACATGCCAACAGGTAGCAGTCTCCTGGCCCACATATAGCCCAATAGAATCCAGGCGGCCAATGAAACAGCCTACGCATAAATTGGCCCCAACTGCCAACAGTCAGGTGAACCAAACAAGGCCACAATCTAACCCTGCTTTTGTATTATCGACCATAATTTGTTTTTAAAAAAAGAAGAAAATCCTAATGTCAATGTTGAAACAACACAGCCTGAACACTTGACACAAGACCGGATGGAGGAACTGTTCTGGAACCCAAAGACAGAACATGAAAGATGATATATATATTTATGCTGTCCTGTTGTGGACAATGCATTCAGCTGCACTACTGACTGATTAGAACTAGACTGATCCACCACCACTGAAGGATAAACTTCAGATGACAAAGTCCCCAGACTTGCTGGACTCCCCATGCCAGACTCAGCCTCTACTGGACAACTCTCAAGGGGCTGCACAGCATCTGAATAAACTACAGGAGGTGTTGCATCTGAGCATGTAAGCATTACTACAGGAGGGGATGCAGAGGACCCAGAGAACCACCAATCAACCCCCTCACTGGAGCCATCATCCTACACTGGCAATACTGCAGGGGAAGACATAGAAAGGCTCACTGGAGGCTCTGCACAAACCTGAGCCTTTAACAGCTCATGATACACATGCTTAAACCTCTGGAGTCTGTACTCCCACTGACAGGATAAATCAAAACTTATGCAAAAACACTAATGCAACTCATCAAGTTGTTGTCCTAGAAACATAATAAACATACCCCAAGAAACCTTAAAGGGTCTACTTTTAAAGAAAAAAATAATAATTTTAGCTTGTTTTTATTATAGAATGTTAAGTAACAAGAGGCATGTATCTCTCTGGGACTCGTGACCCTTAATAGCCCACACATTCATATTCATATGATAATCTGGCCGCTCTTATTGGAGAATTATGACCGCAAAACTACATGTGGAAATGCCCATTTTAGTCATGTAAACATTGCCATGTTTTCCCACTGAGCGCCAAGCTTCAAGACGGCATAGTCATGCTTTTCAGCTGCCTGCGGAGGAATGGCTTAAATTTGTGATGAGTAAGTGAAATATATTTGAGTCAATACCAAACGCATGTTTGGTGCTGATTAGCATTGATGCTACATTAGTTCAGTATATAATCCAGCAATGGAATTTGTAAAGCTGGTGGTAAATGTTTTGTAATTGTGCAGAGTGCAGCTGATAGGGGGGAAAAAATGCTTATGGTATAATTTGGATGCTCCCTGCTGCTTTCAAGCACTGAAGCTCATATTTATGGCTTTGTTGCTCCAAAGCAGTCTGTGTCGTTGTTAAACTAAAATATCACAATTTACAAACAAACAATTCAGTTGGTCTCACTGATGGGGTGGAGGCTAATGGGCCATTATCTCTGACAGCAGGGAGGGATTTCTCGTGTTTCACACCTATCTCATGAATAGTCAATATATGAGTTGCAGGGGACAGAGAGTCTGAGCTTCTTTGCTCGCCCTGTTGCCACCGCGACCCTGAAATGGATAAGCAGAAAATATAATGATGATGATTATGTCAGATTACCTCAGACAGAGCTGAAAACTGTAGACTCCAAAGGTTAAAGGTGCATTGTACATTCTCTGATTATGCCGTTCTTTCTGGCATCCCGCATCCTCCTAAAACAGAGCTCTCACACCATCAAAGGCCATTTAAAGTTGTGCCTTATGATCAACTATCCACTTTCATACATCTCCCAGAACTGGGTCATAAACCTGACCAAGCAGGAAATCCACAGGGGGACTTGGCTACCACCCAAACAGAAAGGAGATTCTCCCATGCTCTGATGAGGGGTACTATTATAACAAAAAACCTGTGGTAGGTTAGAAGCCCAGTCTTGTTCCCATGATGAGAGGCATAATGAAGAGCCCAGTATTGGAGTATTAGCTACCTGTTCTTATGTAAATGAGGCAGAGCAGAGATGAAAGTGTTTTCAGAGAGAGAAAGATATATAAAAAATATATAGAAGAGTAATATATATATATATATATATATATATATATATATATATATATATATCACAGTAAAGAACAAATATGCTGATTTGTCAATATGTGCTGTCTAAAATACACGCAAGCCCGTTTAACATATGAAACGTTTTTTTAACAGTTGAAACTATTGGTCCCTATAAAGATGTTTTTAAATTTCTGAGCCATATTGTGTATAAACTGCATTATCCGTGGTTTATTTATACCCTTACCATCAGATAAATATAGTGGTATTTTGTTGTTCCTGAAAAGTTTTTGGAGATATGTGTTTTTAATTGGACAGCAACGTACCGCTCATCATTATTGGCACCCATAACATTTAAGTAGATAATGTGGAATTTCTCCTAGGAAAAAAAAAATTATTAAGTGTAACAGCTTGTATGTCTATAGAGAAATAATGTTTGATACAAAAGAGCAAATGAAAAACATTTTTAAAAAACTATGGGATGGTGAAAAATAGAAAAACTTAACGCTTGATGTGGCATCCTTTACAGTAAATCAGTATGGAAACATATTTTGACTTAGAACATCAAAAGTGCTATTATTAACAAAACAAAAAGACCTCCAAAGGGTATAAATCCATCTCCAAAGACCTTGGTATCCCTGTTTTAACAGTGTCCAATATTATTAAGAAGTTTGCCAAGCATGGAACTGTCAAGAACCTCACTGGAGGTGGAGGGAATAGATAGACTGATGAGAGATATCTTCAAAGGCTGGTGGGAATGGTTGTAAAAAACACATAGATAAAACACAGTCTTTCTGGGAAAATGTTCTGTGACTGATGAAATAAAAACAGAGCTTTGCAATAATTGCTTGCTTAATTGCTTGTTTAATTGCTAAGATGCAATGAAATGTATGATGAAAAGAACACCTTACCTCCAGTTAAGCAGTTAAGTATGGTGGAGTATCCATAATGCTGTGGGGCTGCTTTGATGGGTCTGGTAATGGAGGCCTTAACTGTATCACAGGAATCATGAAATGAAAGAATTACAAAGACATTTTAGAGTGAAATGTCCTACCCAGTGTAAGATAACTTGGTTTGAGTCTAAGATCATGGGTACTCTAGCAAGACAAAGACCTAAATCACACACCCAAAAGCACTCAGGAATGGTTGGAATGGAAACAATTAACTGTTTTAAAATGGCCAGCAATGAGTCCTGATCTCAATCCCATTGAAAATCTTTGGGGTGAGCTGAAATATGCCACTGGGAAAAAGAACCCTGCAAACATTCAAGAACTCGACCAGACTGCAAAGAAAGAGTAAAAGAAAATACCAGCTGAGAAGTGCAAGAAGCTTATAGATGGCTACAATATGGAATTTTATTGATGGAATCAATAAAAAAGTAAATATGGAGAAAATATAATTTATATGGCATAGTGTAAAAAAAGACAAAAAAAAAAATCTAACAAATCTAAAGTGACACCAAGGCCTTACTTAATCCTCTTTTAGATTTTGTACCAGCCAATTCTGCCATCAAATTGTGCAAAGGACCTGACATTGCATGTCCCCATACATTCTCTGCATCAAATTCTGAAAGGTACTGGGAGCATTGCCAAAACCAACAGGCAACAGATTACACTCAAAATTTCCAAACAGCATACAGAAGACTAGGTTTGTCTCACTCTGAAACTGGCACTTGGTTATAACCACCGGCCAAGTCCAAATTAGAGAATCAACAAGCTCCAGCCAAAGCATCCAAACATTCATGAATGTGTGGTAAGGGAAAAGCATCCTTCCTTGTTTTGCTATTAGGCTGACAACCAACACACATCCTCAAGCTTATAACCTTCTTCAAAGAACAATTTGAGCAGCATATGAGTTTCAACATATCATTTGTTCCCACCAAACGGGCAAAATAATTTATTACACGGCTTATTGCTGTAACAAAATTTAAGAGTAGCATCAGACAGACTTACTTTTCTTGATAATCTCATCTCTAGGATCCATGACTGATAACCCTCTGATAGCAGGCCAAGCCTTTGAGAATTGGTTCAGGGCCAATATGCCGATCAGCAGTAAATAATAATAATATGTTTCATTATTACTATAGTCTTTCCAAAAAAATGATGAAATAAACACTGCTTTATTTATAATTCACACAATGCAAAACTATGTACATGAATATGAACTTGTAAACTAAAAAAAATAACATGTTAAAATAATAAAATATTATAAATACTTTACAAATAAAATATTTTATGTAAAACAATAATAATTATAAACTTTCAGAACTAAGTGTGATATATTTTGCTCTTCTCCGTAGGTCTCCGGAAATGGCACCTGAAAATGTAATTTATAGAAGCAACCCCTTGTAACATCTCTACACAGTGCACATTACCATGACGTATCACTCCCCTTCCCATCTTTGCTGCATTGTTTGCACATGCTGCAATTCCAAGCAATCTGTTCCAGTATGTGGTGAGACACTGGCACACTTGGAGAAGTCACTAGATCGGCACAGATCAGCAAAAGAAAGCAGGTAGGAGTTCACAACACCCATGTCAAGAAAATGGAAAAATAATGTTTTATACCAATTGTGCTACTTACATAAGACAACTATGTAGTCTTTGGTCAGAGAAGTCAACTACACCCATGTACTTGTTATTCACTGTGTGATGTAAAAAAACTACTTGAAATACTGGGCAATTATTGCTCACCTCTGTGACTGTCAAGATAACACATTCAACACTCCTTACCCTGCAACAATCCACACAACTAAGTTTTACGTTTGCCTGATGTTACTTAAAAAATGTTTCCAAACATAGTTGAGGAGAAATCTGTACATCTTTCATCTCATGAAGCTTAGTAGATAAAGGTTAATACATCAGAAACACTGACTTCAAACACACTTGCACACAAACAAGTACAAAATGCTATAGACAAGATTATGATTAGTAACAGCTTTTAGCTACATTAGGATGTCTTTATTGTACTGTATTTCAACTTGTATAGGTTAAAATAATGCAGGTGTATCTTTATATAACGTTGCAAGTATAGACCACATGGTCATGCACTTAAAACTTAAAGAAGGTTTTAATATACAAGTGTTTACAGGATTTAACTGGACTAGATGTTAGTTATAGTACAACAATGATAGCAACCACAGCAGACCTGGGTAGGAACAGAAAGAAAAAGTCAAAATCCAGGAGAACAAAACACACAAATTACCAAACCAGAGCTAAAACCAAGAGGGAGAATCGAAGCAACAAGCCAATATTAAAGCAAAAGAAAACAGTCAAATACAAAACACTCAGTAAATAATGTGTAGAGATGGCAAAATTCCACCAGGTTAGACCGAAACAAACAGTGTTTATTTACACAAGGGATAATGATCACAGGTTTGTTCATTCAAAACTCAGGTCAGGAACATCTGAAAAACGTGGCCAAGAACTTTCTACTGCTGCACAAAAAGGAATTTGACTGACACATATAGAGGCAGTCTTTCATGTTGGACAAATACCAGAACCAGTACAAAAGGACACACAGAAGTGTGTATATGCCGAGCTACATATAGCCAATCAAAATACAACTGGCAGAATCCAGACAGTGAGGTCAGATACATGTACGGAAGATAGCAGACTCATTTAACTTGAGTGTCTATGGCTGACACTACTTGATCAATGACATATCATTCCCTAGCAAGGACCTGGAAACACTTTAGCAACCACTTCAAAAGCCAAAGCAACCACATGAGAATTGGTCTGCAGTGTGCTGTTACTCTGTATGACTCATAATTAAATGTACTTTATTATTTAATTATTTTCACATAAAATTATATAGAAAGTTCACAAAACAAACAATCAATTTTTGTGGTTTAAAACTTTATTCTTAGAACAGTAAAGAGAATTATAGAGCTTTTTGTTATATAATAAATGCAAATTTAAGTAAAGAAACAGAAGCAACAAACAGTGTAAGAGTGTATATATAGAGAGTGTAACTCTGTACTGAGCTGCTCCAGAAGCTGATGTGAAGATCTGAGCATTAATCAGAGACATGTTTGAACACACTGAAGATGAAGAGGAGCTCTATCAGCTCCAACACAGGTGTGGACCCTCACTGTCCAGTGCACTGATCTCTCTTCAGTGTTTCACTGACAGTAGTCTGGCCTCCTTTGGTGGCCTCACAGGTCACTGTCTTCTTCATCCACTCGTCCTCCTGGAGGGTCAGGGTGCTGCTCCAGCTGTAGAGGCCAGTGTCCTTCTGCAGAAGCCCAGGACTCTGACTAAATCCAGAGGTCAGAGGGTTTCCATCCACCTTCCAGCTCAGCTTCCAGTCTGAGGGGAAGCCCTTGTTGGCCAAACACACCAGTGTGGTCTTCCCCTGCCCCAGACTGGAGGAGGGCAGGACTGTGAGGGTGGGGCGGGGCGGGTCGGAGCTAGGACACACACACACACACACACACACAGTTTCATTTCCCTTATTTCTAACACAGCACAAATGACTTCAGTGATGCAGTAAAAATCACACTCTAATTACAACCTTCAACTCAACCACTTTCACATATAAACTCATATTTACAATTACATTCAGAGGAGGATTTCAGTTTCATTAAATATTACAGAGTTTTCACTTACAAACATCTACAGAACATTATGATTTCACCAGGCGTCCCCAAACATTTGCATATAACTGTTTTTCTAACAGAGCAGAACTGAGTTCAGTGAAGCATTAAAATAACGCTCTAATTATAACCTTAAACTGAACCGCTTCAAATATGAACTAATATTTACAATTACATTAATAGATACATTTCATTCAGAATACTTTTAAAACTATTTCTTTCATTTAATTCATTATAATTGTAACATTACACACATCCCATGATGTGAAAGTTTAAAACATGATTTGATTTCCTCCAAAACAGTAAATAATCAATAACTAAATCAAGCTGCAGTCTCCATGTACTACGTCTTCAAAGCTTTAGAACAGAAAACACTGCTCATAATAACCTCCACATTGTGGCGTCCAGATGGAGACAGAACGGCTCTAATCACCCAACACTGACTCTACAATCCAGCTTTACATTTGATCTTTTTAAAAAGAAATGTCATCACTGAACACTTCACAGGAAACCTTTAGGAAATATTTGTATTTTAAAGAAAAGAAATCCAGTTCAGAAACAGGAGCTGGTGGTGAAACCTAAAGCTCCACACTCTCCACACTTCAGAGCAGTTCTAATTAAATACATTCACATTTGGATTATCATTTATTCAGAAGATCATCAAGTGCATCTCTACTGTTGTCCAGAATCATTTTAATTAAAGATTCCTTTTGAATAAAGAGTAAAAGTGGACTTACTTCCAACATCCAGTTTTGTTCCTCCACCAAAAGTGTACCACAGTGATACAAACTCGTTTACTGGCCGTACAAAAACCTCCTGCTCTAAACACACCACTCTCTTCAGCCTTTACACACACTATTTCTGAACTAGAACACAATATTAATGGATTCTGCAGCTATTAATAATGGAAAACACTCCCAAACTGTAGAAGCTACAGATTCTCAACAAGGATTATTTTATAAACATTAAAATATCTAAACCCAGGACACACTTTGTTCTTTTGTATTTCCACAACAGACACACACTTGATATAAAAGTATAAAACTACATGTAGAAACATGTTTTCATCTCAGATTCCAATCACAATCACAGATACAATCATATCAACTAATATTAAAACCAGATCCAATTAATGACAATAATAAAAACATGCTCCACTCTCTGTGTTGGTGATTATATGTTCACTTTCATCAGAAGTGTTGATAAATAATTCAATCAGTAAAAATTAGAGCTGCTGTTGAAAACTGTTCAACATTCATTAATAGTTTAAAAGATTCTTACTGTTATCATTGTGTTTCCTCCACCCAAAAGTCCTCCAGCCCTGATCCAGACAGATGGAGCCGCAGTAGCAGCTGCAGAAAACCTCAAATGAAAGGCAGAGACAGTTAGAGTTTAGGATTTTAAACATGAGACTCCACACTGAGCAGAAATGTTTGATCAAACAATATCTTATGATTTGCAGCTACAGTGAAGACATGTACATATAAAGTTAAATAAATAC
This sequence comes from Hoplias malabaricus, assembly GCF_029633855.1. Lineage (NCBI taxonomy): Eukaryota > Metazoa > Chordata > Actinopteri > Characiformes > Erythrinidae > Hoplias > Hoplias malabaricus. The sequence goes on along the minus strand of NC_089803.1, from coordinate 5,720,379 downwards.
AAGCAAAATAAATAGTAATAATAATAACAATAATATAAAACATTCATTAATTAAAACACCTGAGCACATTTTGAATAATTTGACAAGCATATTGTAACAATTAAAAAACATTTTATTTACAGTTTTCTAAGTGTATTTATTCATATTAACTTATTTATACTATTTATATTTACGCTTTCCTTTAGGGTCCAGTGGTCAGGTGACTGTGACTCAGACTCCATCAGTTAAAACAGTTTCTACAGGACAATCAGTCACCATCAACTGTAAAACCAGCCCTGCCGTGCATCGCTGGAGTAATGGAAAAGAAGGATTACATTGGTATCAGCAGAAACCTGGGGAAGCTCCTAAACTCCTGATCTACTTGGCTAACACTAGACCGTCAGGTATTTCAGATCGTTTCAGTGGCAGTGGATCTGGATCTGACTTCACTCTGACCATCAGTAACGTCCAGACTGAAGATGCAGGAGATTATTACTGTCAGAGTTTTCATGTTATCAGTGGTAGCTATGTGTTCACACAGTGAAATAGAGTCGTACAAAAACCTCTCTCAGTCAGAGACTGCACTGCTGCAGCTGCACCCTACTGCAGGTGCTGAGGGGGAGGATGATACACACAATAACACACTCTGTGGAGGAGAGACACACACCTCACTAACACACACCTCCACACACAATAACACACTCTGTGGAGGAGAGACACACACCTCCACACACAATAACACACTCTGTGGAGGAGAGACACACACCTCATTGACACACACCTCCACACACAATAACACACTCTGTGGAGGAGAGACACACACCTCACTAACACACACCTCCACACACAATAACACACTCTGTGGAGGAGAGACACACACCTCATTGACACACATCTCCACACACAATAACACACTCTGTGGAGGAGAGACACACACCTCACTAACACACACCTCCACACACAATAACACACTCTGTGGAGGAGAGACACACACCTCACTAACACACACCTCCACACACAATAACACACTCTGTGGAGGAGAGACACACACCTCACTAACACACACCTCCACACACAATAACACACTCTGTGGAGGAGAGATACACACCTCACTAACACACACCTCCACACACACAATAACACACTCTGTGGAGGAGAGATACACATCACCCGAGACCGATCACATGTGGAAGATGTCATCTTTTACCTGAACATGTGGCCTAAGGCTATATCACAATAAAGTTCCAGGCTGAAGGCCAGCAATCAAAGAAAGAGTCTAAACCAAAAAGCTAATTTTAACTGTATTAGGCTCCAACATATTCGACCCTTTGTAGCAACTGCGTGTGTCTATACACAAAGGGAGCCAATTTATCCTTTATATTACAAAACAAATATATGAATGTAATGCGAAAGGAAGCATGTGCACTTTTCATGAGTCTCAGTTCAATCTGTGCTTTCAGCTTTTACCAGGAGGTAGACCTTGCCAGATTTAGTTTAAAGTCTTACAGTACGACAAAGACCCTTTGAATCTGTTATTGCTTCAATGACTCTTGCTATCACCCATAAGCCTCATGGTTCTGTAGGATCAGCCACCACAGCAATGACTCCCACACAGAAATTGGGCCTGATGCGGGACCATTTAGGTCATTCTTACATGAGTGGAACATAGTCCTGTATCCAGCACATCCAGAAAACATCAGCAATGTATTGCATTCGTCGCCATTGCCTCTGGCATATAGATCGTCCCTTCTAAATATTCCTGGGGGTATGGGTTGGACCTTAAATTGCAGTAGGTGATTGGGTGTTACTGGTTCCAACTCATTGGTGTCATTCAACCTCCCACATCTCTGTGATTAGACCTTCATCATCCAAGGATTTTTTGTTTGTGATAGACGATAAAATGTTGTTCACCATTTGAATAATGTGCTCCCAAATGCCTCCATGATGGGCACTGGCTGGAGGACTGACCGTCCACTTAACACCTTCCTGTATGAGACTGCTCACAATTTGACCCAAATTCCTAAACTTCAGTGCCTCCTTTAACTCCTTTTCAGCAGATATCAGATTAGTTCCATTGTCTGACCTTAATTCTCTTACTTGACCACTTTCTGCAGATTGATGTCCAGTAATAATAATAATAATAATAATAATAATAATAATAATAATTGAATGTGTGTGTGTCTGTGTTGCCCTGTGAAGGACTGGCGTCCCCTCCAGGGTGTATTCCCGCCTTGCGCCCGATGATTCCAGGTAGGCTCTGGACCCCCCGCGACCCTAAATTGGATAAGCGGTTACAGATAATGGATGGATAATAATAATTTTTTGTTTGAAAGCACCTTTCAAGAGATCCAAGGACACTGTACAATAGATAATAAAAATAAAAAAATAAAATGTAAATAAAATGTAAATGAACATACATACATACATACATACATAACCATAGAGACATATACATAATATCATCCATATGCTAGTTTAAAAAGATGAGTTTTGAGTCTGGTTTTAAAAACATCTACAGATGAACAAGCTCGCAGTTCATCAGGAAGACTATTCCACAGCTTTGGACCCACAACACAAAATGCTCTATTTCCAATGGTGCTTAGCTTAAAATGTGGAACCTCAAGCAAATGGAGGCGTGATGACCGAAGAGTATGCACTGGAGAGTACGGTTGAAGTAAACTACTTAAGTAAGAAGGGGCAAGGTCATGCAATGATTTAAACACCAACACAAGCCATTGGTACTGTATACGAAACTTCACTGGAAGCCAATGAAGATGACTTAGGACTGGAGTAATATGCTCCTATGATCTTGTATGGGTTAGCACCCTAGCAGCAGAGTTCTGCACATACTGCAGCCTGCTCAAAGCCCGAGCAGGGAGGCCACAGAACAGAGCATTGCAGTAGTCGAGTCTGGAAGTTACAAATGCATGGACTATGGTCTCAGCAGCAGTGAAAGAGAGAAAAGGGCAAATCCTAGAGATATTTTTAAGATGGTAGAAGGCTGTCCTACATGTGTTGTTAATATGTGATTCAAATGATAATGTAGAGTCAAAAATTACTCCGAGATTTCTCACTAGTGTTGAGGTAGAGACAACAAAACCAGGGATACAAACAGTAGTGTCACTAAGCCTCCTGACTGTTGCAGAAGAAGCAATTATGATGGCTTTTTATTATTTAAGCTCAGGAAGTTCTCGATCATCCAAGCCCTCACATCAGTTAAGCAATTCAGCAAGGCACTAGGTGGCAAGCTGTGAGAAGGCTTTGTACAAATGTATATCTGGACATCATCAGCAAAACAGTGAAACTGCAGTCCATGATGTCTAATGATGTCACCAAGAGGAAGGATGTACAAAATAAAAAGCAGGGGCCCAAGAACAGAGCACTGGGGGACACCATGTGACAAGGAGCATGTGTCAGATCGAAAACTTCCCATTGAAACAAACTGCTGCCTACCAGAAAGATACGATTGAAACCAAGCTAATGCAGTACCAGTTATGCCAACCATGTTTTTGAGCCGAGTAAGTAAAAGGCTATGACACACTGTATCAAATGCTGCAGTAAGGTCCAATAGTACAAGAAGACTCAGCAATCCTTGGTCAGCTGACATCAGCAAATCACTGACAACCCTAACAAGAGCAGTTTCAGTGCTGTGATTGCTCCTAAAACCTGATTGGAAGACCTCAAACAGATCACATGATTGAATATGTTCTGTTAACTGAGCAGCTACTGTTCACTCCAACAGCTTAGCAAGGAAAGGGAGATTAGAGATGGGCCTATAATTTGCGAGGTTCTCAGGATCTAAGCCAGGCTTCTTGAGAACTGGAGTAATAGCTGCCAGTTTCAAAGAAGCTGGGACAATTCCTGAAATAAGTGAAGCATTGATAATTTTGGTAATAAGAGGACAGATAAATGGAGAACAGGCTTTCACCTGCTATGTTGGAAAAGGGTCTAATTGACATGAAGTTGCCCTAGAGAGATTAATAATCTGTGAAACATACTGTTGGTTTACAGTATTGAAGGTGGAAAAATAGCTGCTGCTGAACTGAGAAGATAGTTGTGGAATGTTTAGCCTGGTTGCAGTGGGCTGGAACTGAGAGTATACTGAGAGTTCAGCTGAAGGAACCATAGGGAAACTTTTCACAGGGCTCAATAGCTTATTAACAGTTGAAAAAAGAGCTCTGGGTTACTGTGGGCACCATTAATAACATCAGAATAATAGAGTGTTTTAGCTTCCTGTAGTTTTTCCTTATAAAACAAGACATGATCACTGTAAGCAAGGGCATGCACAGTCAGGCCAGTTGTTTGAAAGACGTTCAAGCTGACGACCAGCAGCTTTCAGTTTGCGCAGCTCAGCAGTGTACCAGGGAGCACGTTGAGAAAATGGAACCAAGCGTGTTCTTAGAGGTGCCAGGTGGTTTAAAATATGTGACAATGTTTCGTCATAGTGGGTCACTAGCAAATCAGGATCTAAGCAATCAGATACCGGGCTCTGACTGAGTATCTCCATAACAGCAGGAGGACTGATTTTTTTAAGGCTCCGGAATGTAAACTGGTGTGATTGACGCTGCCCTCGCTGTTGACATGATAGCGAAAAATCAAAGAACACAGCTTTATGGTCAGATACACACAGATCAATGCCTCTCACATTAAAAGGGGGTTTACCCAGAGAGCAAACAATGTCCAAGGTGTGGTCCTTGTTATGTGTAGGAAAATCAACGTGCTGAAAAACATCAAAGCTCTGTAAATTTTTAGCAAACAAACAGTTACCAGAATTGATGTGAATATTAAAGTCACCAAGCATCAACAAATCAGAATAAAGAGGAATAAGTGTGGAGATGAGCTCAGAAAACTCTGGCATAAAAACAGATGAGGTTTTTGGGGGACGATAGATAAGCAGAACCAATACAGGTTTAACAGCAGAGACCAACAGTGTCAAACACTTAAACGATGTCATATTTAGGATTAAAACTGTTTTAACTTTGAGGCCAGGGCTGTACACCACTGCAAGTCCTCCACCTCGACCAGTTAAACGAGGTTTATCCACGTATTGATAATGTGGAGGCAGAGTCTGATTGAGGCCGCTGCCAGGTTTCTGTGAGACAGAGCAGGTCAATGTCATGTTCCTGGATAATATCTGCGAATATTTAAGGAACGAACATTAAACAGAGCACATTTAAGATTATGATCAGTGCTCGGGGCATGTAGAGATGTTGTAGACACGTAACATAGGTTCCGGTTGTTTGCGTGATCAGTTGAGCCTGCCGTCGCCTGGGAAGATTTACAGCGACACGATGCCCACAGCAAGGGAATATTGTTGGGGTGCTGATAGTAGTTATAAGTCCGACCAAGACCCTGATGACAATATTTAGGTCGTTGCAGAATACCAGGGTGACGATGGATCATTAGAGGAGCAGGAATTTTACACTGAGCATTTCGGAATGTAAAAAGTTCACCAAAAGAGTACCTTATCCTCCTTGTCGTCATGATAAGGCCACAATGGAAGTTGCAGCCGTAACAGCCCAGTAAAAGCCAGAGAAATAAACCCGAAATAATCCACATAGCACAGGCAACACAGGTACTCTCGCGGCAGATGTTAAGCACAGTCACAGACGCTCAACTCTAAGAAGAGAGCTCAGAGCCACAAGGAGAAATCCACAAGGCTCATATTACAGTAAATCCAGTACAAAGTTCAATACAATGTGTTGGGTTACACAGCACTTTTGCACACAGCGGGTAGAAAAACCAAATACAAACTGTAAAACTTTAAAAACTTTATCACCGGGGGAGAAGTAGCAGCCAAACGCGCCAGCGTATCTCTCGCAACCCGGAAGTCCAATCATGATGATGATGAGGAAACTAGGATTATCTTGTCTGTTCCAACACAATACATTGACACTGCAATGTGTTACTGAAGGGGGTTACAATGTGTACAAAAAATGTACCAAATCCATCACATACTGAAATGTGTTTGGTGCCTCTTGAAGACCAAAAGTTATAATAAATGTATATATTTGGTTTTCTTAAGGGAGACATGGTGGTGCAGCAGGTAGTGTCACATTCACACAGTTCCAGGGACATGGAAGTTGAGGGTTCAAGTCCCAAGTGTCTGTGAGGAGTTTGGTGTGTTCTCCTCGTGTCCACGTGGGTTTCCTCCAGATGCTCTGGTTTCCTCCCACACATGTCCAAAAACACATGTTGGTGGGTGGATTGGCGACCCAAAGTGTCCATAGGTGTGAGTTTGTGTGTGTGTTGCCCTGTGAAGGACTAGCGCCCCCTCCAGGGTGTGTTCCTGCTCTGGAGCCACCACCACCCTGAACTGGATAAGGGTTGCAGACAATGAATGAATTAATTAATGTTTTTCTTGGAGCAGCATTTTATCTTATCTCCTCAAACATGGCATGGGCTGAACACTTTGAATGAAAACAATCTTCTACATGTGCTCTGTGTTTACAATGAACAAATGAGCATTTTCATGCAAATTCTAATCCTCCACTGACAGCCGCCGAATTAAAATGTTTTTAACGTATGAATGGCAGAATGCATCTATGTGCGGAACAAAGAAGCTTGCGCCTCAAAAATGCGCCTCTTGTTGTTTATGCTTCTCTCACAAGAATATAAAAATATATTTCGTTTCAACCTATAAATAGTTTGAAAGTAGACCCTTCAAGGTTTCCAAAGTATGTTGAATTTTTTTTTCTAGGATAAAATCTTGCAGATATATTTCAGTTATATCCCGCTGTTGGAGTCAACTCCAGACATACATATACAGTGCCTTGTGAAAGTATTCGGCCCCCTTGAACTTTTCAAACTTTTGCCATATTTCAAGCTTCAAACATAAAGATATAAAATTTAAATTTTTTGTGTAGAATCAACAACAAGTGGGACACAATCATGAAGTGGAATGAAATTTATTGGATGTGTCAAACATTTTTAACAAATACAAAACTGAAAAGAGGGGCGTGCATTATTATTCGGCCCCTTTACTTTCAGTGCAGCAAACTCACTCCAGAAGTTCAGTCAGGATCTCTGAATGATCCAGTGTTGTCCCAAATGACTGATGATGATAAATAGAATCCACCTGTGTGTAATCAAGTCTCCGTATAAATGCACCTGCTCTGTGATAGTCTCAGGGTTCTGTTCACAGCACAGAGAGCATCATGAAGACCAAGGAACACACCAGGCAGGTCCGAGATACTGTTGTGGAGAAGTTTAAAGCCGGATTTGGATACAAAAAGATTTCCCAAGCTTTAAACATCCCAAGGAGCACTGTGCAAGCAATCATATTGAAATGGAAGGAGTATCAGACCACTGCAAATCTAACAAGACCCGGCCGTCCCTCTAAACTTTCACCTCAAAAAGGAGAAGAGTGATCAGAGATGCAGCCAAGAGGCCCATGATCACTCTGGATGAACTGCAGAGATCTACAGCTGAGATGGGAGAGTCTGTCCATAGGACAACTATCAGTTGTACACTGCACAAATCTGGCCTTTATGGAAGAGTGGCAAGAAGACAACCATTTCTCAAAGATATCCATAAAAAGTCTTGTTTAAAGTTTGCCACAAGCCACCTGGGAGACACACCACACATGTGGAAGAAGGTGCTCTGTTCAGATGAAACCAAAATAGAATTGTTTAGTCGCAATACAAAACAATATGTTTGGCATAAAAGCAACACAGCTCATCACCCTGAACACACTATCCCCACTGTCAAATATGGTGGTGGCGGCATCATGGTTTGGGCCTGCTTTTCATCAGCAGGGACAGGGAAGATGGTCAAAATTGATGGGAAGATGGATGGGGCCAAATACAGGACCATTCTGGAAGAAAACCTGTTGGAATCTGCAAGAGACCTGAGACTGGGACGGAGATTTATCTTCCAGCAAGACAATGATCCAAAACATAAAGCCAAATCTACCATGGAATGGTTCAGAAATAAACATATCCAGGTGTTGGAATGGCCAAGTCAAAATCCAAACCTGAATACAATCGAGAACCTGTGGAAAGAGCTGAAGACTGCTGTTCACAAACGCTCTCCATCCAACCTCACTGAGCTCAAGTTGTTTTGGAAGGAAGAATGGGCAAGAATTCGTCTCTCGATGTGCAAAACTGATAGAGACATACCCCAAGTGACTTGCAGCTGTAATTGCAGCAAAAGGTGGTGCTACAAAGTATTAACGCAAGGGGCCGAATAATAATGCACGCCCCACTTTTCAGTTTTTTATTTGTTAAATAAAGTTTGACACATTAAATTTCATTCCACTTCACGATTGTGTCCCACTTGTTGTTGATTCTTCACAAAAAATGTAAATTTTATATCTTTATGTTTGAAGCCTGAAATGTGGCAAAAGGTTGAAAAGTTCAAGGGGGCTGAATACTTTCACAAGGCACTGTACCAACACAGTTCTCAGGATTGTAGAACCGTTCAGTTCTTTGAGATTTTAACTGGAGACTGTAATGTCTTTGTTTGTGAAATTACTCTGAACAAGTAAAATTTATTTCTTCAGCAGGAAAATCTGGATTCTTCAAGGGAAAAACCTTCATTCCATTTCTCATTTCTAAACACATGACAGTAAGAAGAAAGCCAGTAAGGAACATGTAAACACACTAGAAGATTTATTAAGATCATTTAGACCAAAGCCTCCTACCATCAGTTAAAAAGCTACAAATGAAGTGTTGATGGATCCTGCCATAAAGAGAAGTCCCTTGAAGTATGGTTTAAAAAGAGGGTAAAAGTTTTGCCATGGCCTTCCCAGTCTGCAGGTTTGAAGAAGGCAGTTCCTGTGACAGTCCTTCAGTGCAGTAGAACAGGAGCAAATGTGTAACACAAGGCCCAAATTACACAGAAATATAAAAACACTGCTCAGAGCAAACAGAGTGTTCATAGGAGAACTTTAGAATAAGGGTGGACATACAAGATCTTAGAATGTATTTCAGAACATTGGAATGCAAACTTTTAACCTGACATCTGTTTATATCAGTATCATTTTCTGATCAAAGGCTGTTGACAATATTTCTTAACCCTCTATGTCATAGTGTTGCCCTCAGGCAACAAACTACCTTTTTGTCCCTAAAATCTTATCTTTAAATAAAAATAAATATTTAAATAATTCCAATGTCACATGATGTGTCAGTGACCATTAACATGGGGTGCTGAAGTGCGTGTCATTGTCTGTCTGAGGGTGGAGCAATCCTTTCATCAAGCAGTGCTGCATAGGACACAGTGCTAGCAAAGTGTAAGAAAAAGCATTAGTTTTTCATGTTTTTAAATAAACAAATTCACAAAAAATATCTACATGTAAATAAATATTTAATAAACTACATTTTATTGTTTAAATACATCATTTGTTTATATGCTAAAACTGCATGTTTTTATAATTGCAGCATTGTGCGATTAGACTACGTTTTAGATCTATAAGTGATGCAGAATGTTTGGATATGTGCGAGGGGTACAGAATAATGGTCTCATTCAATGTTTTTGCTGTCCTATCTATCAGTTCTCACAGAAAATGGACACACAGACATTTTATGACCGACAGGAACCTGATCGAGCAGTTAGGGTCATTCCTTCAGACAGTGAGGAAAGTGAGTATGAGACAAGTGACAGGGAAGAAGAATGAACCCCAAAATCAGGTTTGGGAAGAAGTTAAGAAGTCAGGAGTCAGTTAGTAAAATGTAATGTGTACTATGCTTCCAGTATGAGAATGAAATTATACAAATAAGATATGTATGAAATACGTAAGATCTAATGTATCCCTGTTGATAATGACCCTGAGCCTGAGGTTGAAGATGGAGAAAATGATGTTGATTATGTTTCTGACAAAGAACCCAACACAGTGTGAACTTTATTGATTACCCAGAATGGTAGGGCAACCTTCCAATATCAGATGATAACCAGTCCCACCTGACATACATCAAGGTATTTTTTTCTGAAGACATTTTGCAAGTCATTGTAGAGCAGTCAAATGTATATGGTATGCAATGTGATTTCAACAAGCCCCTGAATCTCACTGTCAAAGAACTGGAGCAGTTTCTGGGTACTGTAATGTTCATTCATTCATGCAATCATTATCTGTAACTGCTTATTGAGTTCAGGTTTGAGGTTTTTCAATCAAGATAGAACAGAGGAAATATTTGATCCACTGAATAAGATCCGTCCACTAGTTACTCATCTGCCCTCAAAACTGAACATGATTCCAATGGGTGAGAAGCTGGCTGCAGATGAGCAGATGATTACATTCAAGGGAAGAAACAGACTGAAGCAATACCTGCCAGCAAAACCAAGGAAATGGCAATACAAGGTACTTCTCTTGGCCAGCTCTGATGGTGTCCCACACAACTTTGGGATTTATACAGGGAGAGTTGTACAACCCCCTGAATTAGCAGAAGTAGGAGCAAGCGGCAATGTTGTCCTCCGGCTGGCTAAACATGTACTAAAGCACAAGAACCACAGGCTTTTCTTTGACAACTGATTTACCAGTGTCCCTATTGTACTCCCCCTCGCTCAACAGGGGATTCATTGTATCGGTACTGTCTGTAGCAACAGATTACCAGGCAGCAATGTAATGGGGGATAAAGAACAGAAGAAAACAGGACAAGGGTCTTTTCAAGAGAACACTTCCATGGTTGGAGAAACTAACTTACGTGTTGTAAAGTGGTATGATAATCACTCTGTGACCCTGCTTAGTGATTATATTGGACCACACCCAGTCACTGAGGCTGAAAGGTGGGACGGCAAGCAAAAGCTCAAGGTCCCCTGTCCTGCTGTGGTGAAGGAGTATAATAAGCATATGGAGGGGGGGGATCTTCTTTACTCACTGATCGTACTGTTCCAAAGAAGTGGTACCACCGACTGGTATTCCATTTCTTGGATACAATCTCTGTGACTGCACGGCTGCTGTACAGAAGAGGTTGTGATGCAGCAGGCATGAAAAAGGAGGAGCAAATGAAGCTTTACACATTTAAGTCTTACATTGCTGAAGGCCTTTGAAAAAGTGGAAAAAGTCTCAAGCACAAAAGAGGCTGTCCAAGCTCAACAATTGCCAGTGAATATATGGCACAGAAGGAAAGAGGACCCACGGCAAGAATTCCAGTCCCAGATGTGCGTCTGGACACCACAGTACACTGGATGATTATGTCAGACAAGAAGAGGACATGTAAAGTACCAGGACGCACAGGCACACCAAAAGTTTCCTGAAGTTCCACACAGAATAGGAATCCACAGGTAGCTAAAATTTCCTCAAAAATATAGAAGAACATTTCCTCAAACAATGCCCCACACAAAAAAACACATTCCAACACACACACACACACACATGTAACAGAGTATACATCCTTGTTTTATGTGAATATTATGTGAATTTCTTTAAATTAAGCACTTAATCACTCAATTTGAATATAATACAGCTTAATTAGCATTTTCACAGAGAATCCAGTGTTGTACCTCGTAGTTAAGAGGTTAGGAGCTTATTTTTGTCAATAATTGAGAAAGGCTAATGTAGAGTACGTACAGAGACAGAGAGAGACAAGGTACGTCAAAGGTACGTCACTTCCGGCTGACTACTCGCGTGCTTGATTTGAAATTGTTTGCCGTTTGTCGCTGTTTTAGTCCTCTAGACGTTTATTTACAATCTTTATTGCATATTCTTTGGCATTGCTTATCCTAGTGTGCTGTCTTCATCATTCCTAACCCACCGTGCTTCTTAACTTCATTTTTTTTCGTACATATTATTTCTCATTGTTTATTTTTCTCTCTTCATGGCGCCTGCCGAGGAACGAGCCCTTTCTGAGCTCGGCGCGGAGCTCGAGCAGCTCGGTCGCCGGATTCAGCGTCTCTTGGAGAAGCAGACGGAGCTCCAGCGGGAGAAGACGAGACTCGAGGCAGCCCGCGACGCCTCCTACGTGGCCGTCGCCTCTCCGGCTCCTCTGCCGCGGCGGTTCACGGGGGTACCTATCTACACGCCTGCACCGGGATGGGAGCGCCAGCGTGGGCGTGGGAAGCCGAGGCCGTCCCCCCCTCCACCGCAGCCATTCTTCACTTCTGCCAACCGGTTTGAGGTGCTCAGCTCCTGGCCTTCACCTGCTCCAGCGCCGAAGACTAAACAGGACGGTGTTCTTATTATAGGTGATTCAATAGTTAGACATTTAAAAGTGCCGGGGATAAAGAGTAATGCAACCGTGTCTTGTCTCCCCGGCGCACGTGTCCTCGACGTTGCCAGGCGGCTTCCGTCGGCGCTTCGGCAGCGTGAGGACTTCGGCACCGTCGTTCTCCACGTGGGAACGAACGACATCTCCGCCTGCCGCAGCGAGGTCCTGAAGGAGCACTACCGTTCGCTTCTGGATACCGCTCGGAAGAAGACGGATCCTAGGATCATCGTCTCTGGCCCCCTGCCCACCTACCGTCGAGGATGCGAGGCGTTTAGCAGGCTCTTCGGGCTCCACTCCTGGCTCCTGGATTGGTGCGGCACTGTCGGCGTGGACTACGTCGACAACTGGGAGTGCTTTCGTGAGCGTCCGGCCCTGTATCGTTGGGATGGGCTTCATCCGAGCCGTCTAGGATCCGCAGTTCTCTCTGAGAACATTAAGGTGGTTCTGCGCCGGAACTGACTGGTCATTCCCAGTCACATCAGTCAAGTAGGTGGAATGGATAGCGAGCAGGTAAGTAATATTAAAATTCCTAATGTTCCTCCTGACCATCTCTCTACTGCTAGTATGATGAGTAGCATGTCCATATCACCCACTCTGATTAACGCTAATACATTTTTCAGCATTGAGACTGTGTCTGTTCCCCGCAAAGCTTGTTATCACAAACGCCCAAAAATCAGTTTTAACAACCTAATTAGAATTAACACCAAGGCACTGCAGCGAACGCAATATTTCAGCACTTCCAGCATTAAATTAGGGCTTTTAAATATACGATCTCTAACATCCAAAGCACTCACTGTCTGTGATATTATTACTGATAACAAACTCTATGCATTATGTCTCTGCGAAACATGGGCTAAAGCCAATGAATACATTGCCCTAAATGAGTCCACTCCCCCTGGCTTCAGCTATTACAGTTGTCCACGAACATCTGGTCGTGGTTGTGGTGTAGCCACAATCTATGACCCTACCATTGACACAACACAAAAATCTAGTTATGATACTAAATCCTTTGAAGTACTTACTCTTAAAGTCACTGCATCAAAAAGGCAGCACTCATTTATGCTCATCACAATCTATCGTCCTCCTGGCCCTTATACAGAATTTCTTTGTGAATTTGCTGATTTTCTCTCAAGTGTAGTTATCGTATCAGAAAAGGCCTTAATTGTTGGTGATTTCAATATTCACTTTGAGAAGGACCATGATCCACTTAAAATTGCATTTGAATCAATTTTGGATGCGCTAGGGTTCACTCAGAATGTTACTGGGCCCACTCATCAATGCAAACACACGTTGGACCTAGTGTTAACACGGGGCATTGAGATAAAGAATCTATCCAATCTCTCGCTACATGAGACCATCTCTGATCACCATCTAATCACATATGAAATTGCGTTAAACTTTGATATTTGTCCACAACCACGCTATATTAGAAAGCGCACTATAACATCCTCAACAGTTAGTGATTTTATCAACAACCTTCCAGACCTTACCACCATTTCTTTTCCAACTCACCCAAATGACCTGGAGCTCATTACAAACAACCTACACCACTTATTGTGTACAAACCTAGATAGTGTTGCACCAGTCAAGACCAAACAATTTAGAGAGAAAAGGCTTGCTCCATGGTACAGTGACAGCACGCGTGCATTAAAACTGGCTGCTCGTAACCATGAACGTAAATGGAGACACACAAAACTAGAATGTTTCCGAATTGCATGGCAGCACAGCCTCACCGACTACAAACATGCCTTATCTAAAGCCAAATCACAGTACATCTCTTCCCTTATAGAAAACAACAAAGACAACCCTAGATTCCTTTTTAGCACTGTATCAAATCTAATTGGAAACAAAAAGGAAATCAACCCCATTGTTCCCTCTGATTTCTGTAGCAATGACTTTATGAGTTTTTTTAATGATAAAATTGCTTGCATTCGCCTCAAAATCCAAAATCAGTCCAAAGTCACATCGGCTCTCGTAGATGAACCCCCTGCCAGCTCTGAGGTGCACTTAGACTACTTGAATTCTGTCGATGAAAATGACTTGCTTAGTTTAATTAGCTCATCTAAATCAACTACATGCTTACTGGGTCCTGTACCAACACAATTATTTAAATAAATTTTACCTAAAGTCATTAGACCATTGCTCACAATAATAAACTCATCCCTCAACATTGGATATGTACCAAAACCTCTGAAACTAGCGGTAATCAAACCAATTATTAAAAAACCCAATCTTGACCCTCTTGTACTCGCAAACTACAGGCCAATATCAAACCTCCCTTTTATTGCTAAGATTCTAGGAAAAGTCGTGTCACAGCAGTTGTGCTCTTATCTAGAAAACAATGACATTCATGACATTTTTCAGTCTGGATTTAGACCAAATCACAGCACAGAAACGGCTCTAACAAGAGTAACTAATGACTTACTCCTTTCACATGATAAGGGCTATATCTCTATTCTGGTGCTGCTTGACCTTAGTGCAGCATTTGATACCATAGATCATGTGATGCTTCTTGATAGGCTGGAAAATCTGGTAGGAATAAAAGGATCTGCCCTCTCTTGGTTCAGATCTTATTTATCCGATCGTTACCAATTTGTTTATCTGAATAATAAATCCTCTAATCATACTTTAGTTAAATATGGTGTCCCACAAGGATCAGTGCTTGGCCCTGTATTGTTCACACTCTACATGCTGCCACTGGGTAGACTAATCCGTAAGCATGGGATTCAATTCCACTGTTATGCTGATGACACACAACTGTATATATCAGCCAAACCCAATGATGTTGCTTGTCTACGTAAAATAACAGAATGTCTAACTGAAATTAAAGACTGGATGATGCAAAACTTTTTCATGTTAAATTCTGATAAAACTGAGGTCTTGTTACTAGGTACAGATACTCAGATACATTCACTCAGAAATGCTGCTATTAATCTTGATAATTCAACAGTAAAACACAATGCCATCATTAAAAACTTAGGTGTAGCCTTTGATTCGACTCTCACATTTGATACCCACATATCCAATACAGTCAAAACCGCCTTCTTCCACCTACGCAATATTGCCAAAATTCGGCATATTTTATCATTAAAAGATGCAGAGAAACTAGTGCATGCTTTTATAACTTCACGTCTAGACTACTGCAATGCGCTCCTGGCAGGGAGCTCGTGCAAAGCGTTACACAAGCTTCAGTTAGTTCAAAATGCAGCAGCCAGGGTGCTCACTAGAGCTAGAAAATTTGAACATATCACCCCAGTTCTCTCGTCCCTACACTGGCTACCTGTAAAATTTCGCATTGACTATAAAATACTCCTCTTAGCTTATAAATCTCTAAACAATTTAGGCCCGCAGTATCTTACTGAACTTCTCATACCTTATCGCCCGTCACGTACACTTCGTTCACAGGATGCCCATCTACTCTTTGTTCCTCGCATTAAGAAAAACACAGCAGGAGGAAGAGCCTTTTCTCACAAAGCTCCTCAACTCTGGAATAGCCTTCCGGTTACTGTTCGGGGCTCAGACACACTCTCAATCTTTAAATCTAGATTAAAAACCTACCTTTTCAAACAAGCTTTTGGTTAATCACTCACCTTCAGGTTACTCCTTCTATATTGGTGTTCGGGCTGGTTTTCATATTATCACTGTTCTGTATTAATCCTGTCATATCACCATAGCTACAGCATTCTTAGTTAGCTTTGTAGTAACTGCCAACAACGCTGTCTGTCGCTGGGTTCTCTTGCCTGACCAGTGGAAGCTTTTTTCGCAGGACAAATTTCCCCGTTCTTTACCATGACCCTACTAACCTTTTGTATTTTTATTTGTTCCCTTTGTCTGGCTTTCTTTCTCCTGTCTCTCTCTCATGCTTTGAGATGTCCTGCTGCTCTCCAGGTTTTGCCCTGATCCAGCCCGTGTCCTGTACAAGATCCTGGCCTTGCTAAGACTCATACATCACTAATATCATCATCCTCACCATTTTCATTTCTACTTCTCCATCATCACTAATATACTACATTTATATTACTATAACCCCTTCACTTTTACTTCTGTTCTCTATTGTGTCTCCGGTGTCGACCCGAGGAGGATGGGTTCCCCGTATGAGTCTTGGTTTCTTCCTCGTGTGCTGAGGGAGTTTTTCCTTGCCACTGTTGCCCCTGGCTTGCTCATAGGAGGCTTGGACCCGGATCTCTGTAAAGCTGCTTTGTGACGACTTTTTGTTGTGAAAAGCGCTATATAAATAAAATTTGATTGATTGATTGATTGAAAGCAGTGCCACCATTGAAGGAAATGGAAAAAAAAACTGTAAACAGGCTAACAACTTCCAAAAAATCTATGGCTCCAGATGGCATGAATATATTTCTGCTACAGCCTGACATACACTAGAAGAGTCAAGGTGGAGTTCTCCACAGTTGCTTTCATTCACTGAAGATATGAAACTTAACTTATCTTGATAAGCAAAAGAACCGTTACCATAAGATGCTGTTAAAAGAGCCTTCCTCTCAGCACTGGTCACAATTAGCAAAGGTCTCACTAACACAAATCATGTTATTTATTCAGAGAGATGAAGGAGAGGTTTCTCAAATGCCCTTGTCTGCTTACACTTCCAGTGCTTCATTTTACCCTGCTGAAAACTCGCTTTGGTTGCACTGCATTTCTGATTGCATTAGTCCAAATATGTGTTGCAGTGAGCCATACCTCTGTTCCTGCTTCACTGCCTGTCTCTGGAAATCTTCCCCCTTTCCTCTTGTGCTTTTACAATGTTTTGGACCACGTCACACAAGTGTTCTACAATCACTGCTGTGCTGTTAGTTTGCTGGCTCAGAGAGCCAAATTAATCTGACTGGACCCTCTGGTTGTTGCTATAGGCACAGACACAGACCCCCATCCATTCATATTCATATGATAATAACATGCTAGTCCAGCAGGATTATGACCACAACACAACGTGTGGAAATGAACAAAAAACTGAAGACTGACATACATATTTGTCGTATATTTTTGTTACTGGGTTTGTGCTGAATATTAGCATGTGTAAGTTTTTGGGAACAGACATTTTTAGGTAGGTGAAATTTGTTAAAATGTCAAGGCATGTCACATCACCCCAGACATTGCTGAAAGGCTTCTGACTTCAGAGGGTTAATTACTCTTTCTCTTTCCTATAGGTTTATTTCAGGTGATTACCCCTCCAAACTTACCCAGGATAATCATGGAAACTTCTGGCCACCAGAGAAAGGCTCACCCAGCAGCGTGTCTACCCCTATAGGACCAGAGGTAAGTACTCCAATATCTGTATGTTCTTATTTAATAGTATTCAATGTTAGGGTGTATTATGTGTCCACCATCTTGGTGATAATCAATGCCACTTGACTTCATCACAAACTAAACATAATAATCCAAACACAGCAAATAACACAGACACACACCACATAAACAATGCACACTCTACAATCACTGCAAAGTGCACAAACATACACCACACTAACACTGCACACTACACAAAACACAATCACCTCAAAACCACAGCACACTACACAAACAATGCACGTAACACAAACAAATCACAAACACATACTGCACACTTCACAAACAACACAATCAGTGCACACTCCACAGACACACAACACAAATACCTCAAAATTTTACAAACATAACATGCACAAACACTCATCTACATTTTTTTTGTAAAGTTTGTACCCAAACTGTACCCCCCAAGGTACATTTTTTAAATAGAGTTTGTGACAATTGCAGTCATTTAAATACTGTTTACACAGACTGCATTACCAATGTAGGCCTCAGCCAAAGGGTTAATCTAATTTCTCCTCCAAATCTCACTCAGACCCACAACACACTACAGATTCATATCAAAATAAGCTTGCTCTTCCATAGCTCTGACAATGGTTGTCACTCCAAATACAAATATACACTCCAAATGTTTTTAAAAAGGAACATTGTGTGAATGATGAAATTTTATCTCTGACATTTGAACTTTTTAAAATCTAATCTTTATTACAGTTTTTCTCAATTGCCAAGACACATTTCCTGAAACCATGCATCCATTTCTCCAAACTTATAAACACAAAACCCACACACTAAATTCACCAAACCTCTGACTCTTCCAGCAAAACAAGCTATTACCTCAAAACCATTCAAGCAGTGCTCAAAACCAAACAATGCTGTCAAATCAAGCCTCGAGTCAATCAAAATGAAAAACAGCACTGAACAGTCATCATACACAACACCAAAAAAAAGGAAAACATAATGATCAGATCATGAAGCTGTAGAAATAATATCCACAAAGGAAAATGCAGTTTCAAAACAAAACTCTTGTTTAACAAAAATGAGTATTTATGTACTGTGTACAAATGATGCAGCATCATGTCGATGTGCTGGGTCAGGCCACAGGACTTCATCTACATCACAAGCCACATTCTCCCTGGCCAGGCAGTGTGGGAAATAACTCCTAGTATGCCGGATCCATGCTTGGCATGCATCTACCTCTATGTCATTACAGGACACTTCCATAGCCCCTATGTCATTACAGGACAGAACTCCTCTGTTGGGTTGAGGAAAGGGGAGTATGGTGGAAGATAAACATTTAGGAAATCTTGGTTGATATTGAACCATTGTCTGACCTGGACGTCATGGTGAAAACTCACATTGTACCACACAATGACATAGACAGTATGCCCTGTGTGTTCATGATCCTGCTGCTCACTCCCTAACACAATATATGAAAGATCACTCAAAAATGCCAAGAGATGGTGAGTGTTGTATGGCCCCAATGTGGCATGATGGTGGAGAACCCCATGATTGCTGATGGCAGCACATAACTTGACATTGCCACCACACTGGCCAGGGACTGCAACAATGGCTTGTTGACCAATCAAGTTCCTGCTTCTCCTCCTCCTTTTGGTGAGATTGAACCCAGCTTCATCTATATAAATATATTCATGTGGACGGTCTGAGGAATCCATTTGAAACATTCTCTATGAAAAAATCTTTCTGAATGTAAGATAGACTTGTGCTGTGGAGTAGACTGCAGTATTGAACACCTACCTGTACATACTGGAATCTTTGCTCCTTGACCCCTTCTGAGTTGCGGTCAGAGAGTACTCAGTACAGTTGCTTCATCCACATTCTGTTGTGTTTTAGTACAAGATCAATGCTGAAAAGGCTGTTACATTTGATGCCTTCACAGTTGGCATGGTGGTAAATTATATATATATATATATATATATTTTTTTTTTTTTTTCTTTTATTTATTTTTTTTTTTTTTTCGGGTAAGGTCCTTTGCTTCTGGTATCTCTCTTTGCTTCTCTTTGATTTTGACTTCTGAAACAAATTTCACATGTGGGAGGGTCTTAGAAGAAGGTGCTCACATTGAATCTCCATTGGTCACTCATTTGGTGCTCTGAAACTGCCCCTGGGACCTAGCTACGTCCACGCACCAGCTTTCAAGCTCTTTTAACCATGGTGGAATGAGTTTTCCCACAGGGATTGTGTCGGGGAATACCCCAACGTGGAATAATGTGTTGCACTAGAATCTTTGCCACAGCCTGTGCATCTTTCTTGCTGGAGGGGAAACATTCCACCGATTTGGGGAACATGTCCACTCCCACCAAACAATACTTCTTTCCCTCACATTTCAAAATGTTCAAAAGGCTCTTGGGATGGAGGATGTGCTCCTCGTGTTTGTGGACTCTGGTACTATTCCACTTCCGGCTACCAGCCATTAATATATCTACAGCAATGACTGTCAATCTTGGGACTTAGTTTAACCCTGCGGCTTGATGCTGCTCGTTAGCCTCTGTGCACCCTTGTTTTACTTTTTGTCTCAGTTGTTTTGTACCTTTTTGTACTGCCCTGTTTGTCCTTTGATATATTTTGTCCTGTGTCTTAATTTTGTTTTATTTATATTGACTTTATAAATAAAATGTATTATTATTATTATTATTATTGTTATTAAAAAGCTTCACTTTAGATTACCTAAGCTATACTAACACCACACTTAGTGGTTGCTTTGAAGAAAGAAGAGAGTTTAAGCTACATTTACACCACACAGGGTGTTTAGTTTAATTTCAGAATTTCAGAACATACCGGTTCCCTGCTAAAAGTTTAAAGTCAGCAGAGCTCTCATTTATTTTCTGGGTCTTTAAAAGCACCTTATATAAGAGGGGTGATATATGAAGAAAATCTATTGTGTGGGTGTAAGCAGGAAAAAGGGAAAACAATCTTGATGCATATGCCCTGTCGTACCCATGTGGGAAGATAACATCCACTTAATCATTACTTCTCTTAACATACAATTTACTTTATCTTAACTTAACTTTGTGTATGGCAATTAACAGGTACTTTAGTTTAATGTATGTTTAAAACGTTTGTAGCTGACGTATATTTTAAACATAGGGTCTTAAGTGCAGCATTAAAAGATGTTCACTGTTCTGTGTATGTGTATTTACACCTGACACTTAACCGTGTCTGCGGAGATTCTTTTCCATCGCCTGTCTTCACAATACAGTAAATAAACAACATAGGAAACTTGGTAATAACCATGTACATATTCTAACATACTCTTTATTTCTTCTGTACTTCTATTTTCTTACTAATTATTAAACAGGCACTTACTCTGTGGGCTGCTTACAGTGGGCTGTAATTTAAAGATTCACCCATACATTTATCAGTGACGTCATTCATGACAAAGGCCGTGTCTGGTATGTTATCATCCACCTACCTTATACTGAAATGTGGCTGGTGCCACTTGTAGGCCAAAAGGCATCATCATAAACCTTGCCTTGCCTAGATCCATTCAGTAGTCAGTGTTCACAAGGGCCTAAGGATATGTGAGAGTCATTTTATTCTTCAGAAATGTTACACACCACTTTCACTTAACAATGATATCTGTGGTCTAGGGGACGCATATCAAGTTAAACGTAGTTAAATGTACGTTTTAGGTCTTTTAGTAGCATAGGTACGTTTCAGCCATGATATCAGGTTACAGTCATCAATTGTATCACCTGCCAGTCTGTCCAATTGCTGCCAGCTCCTCTGTAATATCAAAGTCTTTTGTGATTCCACGTACAAAGATGAGCAACTGCACAGTGTCATGGACATCACAGCTCTCGTCCAGAGCCAAAGAGAAAAAGTCAAAACTGTCTGCTGTTTTTTGCAGCTGTGGCTCCAGATTTTCTGCCATTTCCTCACTCTTTCTGGCTACGGCTCACCATGAGAGGGACACATTCTCAAAGGCATGCTTCTTTTTTCTCAGGGCAGATTAGCAGAGCAAAGTTTACCAAACACTCTTTAACAAATTTCTCATCAGAGGAAGGCTTATTGATTTTTGTGAGTGGGATATCACAAAGCTGGTTTTGACTGCTGCTTCTTTGGAGGTGTGAAGCTTGGTTAAATGTCCTTGTTTCTTTTGCAGATTAGCTAGAAAGCTTCCGGTGTCCGTGTGTGCTCTTCATCAGTGAAGTTCTTGTATTTCTCTGCATGTTTAGTCTTGTAATGGGGATTCAAGTTGTAATCCTTAAACAGAGCAACCTGTTCTCCACAAACTATGCACAGGACTTTGACTTTGACATTAGTAAAATACTTAGAACTCCATGTGTTGTTAAAAATCCTACATTCTGTATCAACCCTTCTTTTTGTATCATGAGCTGACATTTTTTGTGAGCTAACAGCTGATTCACATCTCTCCTATACACTCACACATGCAAGAATGTACGACTTATGTGACCTGGAATAAGCAACCCCTTCAAAATAAGAGCAGTTTGGTTGTAGTTCTTGCATAATGTTCACTGATTTATGTTTAATTTCTAGGGGGAGATGACTACGTAGTTGTTAAGGACAGCTGGCAGCTGATAGGATCATAAATGGACACAGTAACCTTAGTATTTAGGTGTAGGATTTAAACAACAGACATGTTGTGGCTGCAGGTAGGAAGAGGGGTGTGTCCTGTGTGAATCTCTAATTGATTGGCAAAGGATATTTTACATCTTATCCTGAGTACACTTATAATTAGCACTAACCTCACGCAGCTGGAGGAGAAACAGACAAAGGCCTGGATGTGGCCCGGGGCCATACAGTGGCCAGGTCTGCACTAGACAGAGTTTCAAAACAGGGAGACCTTTTAACTCTCATCAATTAACTGATGTCAATATTATTTTCTGGTCGTAGGCCATTGATCATATTTCTTACTTTTTATGATGAAAGAACATTTGGGAAATCTGAACTTTTATTAAACACATTAGAGTTACTAATAGAGCCAAAAAATGAACAGTTGCAGATCTTTCAAAGCTTTATTTTTTACAAATGAATATAACATTCTTAAAAGAAAGATAGGCCAGGGGTAGGGTTAGAGCAGAAACAATAATCCACAAACAGTGTAAGAGTGTATATATAGAGAGTGTAACTCTTTACTGAGCTGCTCCAGAAGTTGATGTGAAGATCTGAGCATTAATCAGAGACATGTTTGAACACACTGAAGATGAAGAGGAGCTCTATCAGCTCCAACACAGGTGTGGACCCTCACTGTCCAGTGCACTGATCTCTCTTCAGTGTTTCACTGACAGTAGTCTGGCCTCCTTTGGTGGCCTCACAGGTCACTGTCTTCTTCATCCACTCGTCCTCCTGGAGGGTCAGGGTGCTGCTCCAGCTGTAGAGGCCAGTGTCCTTCTGCAGAAGCCCAGGACTCTGACTAAACCCAGAGGTCAGAGGGTTTCCACCCACCTTCCAGCTCAGCTTCCAGTCTGAGGGGAAGCCCTTGTTGGCCAAACACACCAGTGTGGTCTTCCCCTGCCCCAGACTGGAGGAGGGCAGGACTGTGAGGGTGGGGCGGGTCACAGCTAGGACACACACACACACACAGTTTCATTTCCCTTATTTCTAACACAGCACAAATGACTTCAGTGATGCAGTAAAAATCACACTCTAATTACAACCTTCAACTCAACCACTTTCACATATAAACTCATATTTACAATTACATTCAGAGGAGGATTTCAGTTTCATTAAATATTACAGAGTTTTCACTTACAAACATCTACAGAACATTATGATTTCACCAGGCGTCCCCAAACATTTGCATATAACTGTTTTTCTAACAGAGCAGAACTGAGTTCAGTGAAGCATTAAAATAACGCTCTAATTATAACCTTAAACTGAACCGCTTCAAATATGAACTAATATTTACAATTACATTAATAGATACATTTCATTCAGAATACTTTTAAAACTATTTCTTTCATTTAATTCATTATAATTGTAACATTACACACATCCCATGATGTGAAAGTTTAAAACATGATTTGATTTCCTCCAAAACAGTAAATAATCAATAACTAAATCAAGCTGCAGTCTCCATGTACTACGTCTTCAAAGCTTTAGAACAGAAAACACTGCTCATAATAACCTCCACATTGTGGCGTCCAGATGGAGACAGAACGGCTCTAATCACCCAACACTGACTCTACAATCCAGCTTTACATTTGATCTTTTTAAAAAGAAATGTCATCACTGAACACTTCACAGGAAACCTTTAGGAAATATTTGTATTTTAAAGAAAAGAAATCCAGTTCAGAAACAGGAGCTGGTGGTGAAACCTAAAGCTCCACACTCTCCACACTTCAGAGCAGTTCTAATTAAATACATTCACATTTGGATTATCATTTATTCAGAAGATCATCAAGTGCATCTCTACTGTTGTCCAGAATCATTTTAATTAAAGATTCCTTTTGAATAAAGAGTAAAAGTGGACTTACTTCCAACATCCAGTTTTGTTCCTCCACCAAAAGTCCTCCACAGTGATACAAACTCGTTTACTGGCCGTACAAAAACCTCCTGCTCTAAACACACCGCTCTCTTCAGCCTTTACACACACTATTTCTGAACTAGAACACAATATTAATGGATTCTGCAGCTATTAATAATGGAAAACACTCCCAAACTGTAGAAGCTACAGATTCTCAACAAGGATTATTTTATAAACATTAAAATATCTAAACCCAGGACACACTTTGTTCTTTTGTATTTCCACAACAGACAAACACTTGATATAAAAGTATAAAACTACATGTAGAAACATGTTTTCATCTCAGATTCCAATTACAATCACAGATACAATCATATCAACTAATATTAAAACCAGATCCAATTAATGACAATAATAAAAACATGCTCCACTCTCTGTGTTGGTGATTATATGTTCACTTTCATCAGAAGTGTTCATAAATAATTCAATCAGTAAAAATTAGAGCTGCTGTTGAAAACTGTTCAACATTCATTAATAGTTTAAAAGATTCTTACTGTTATCATTGTGTTTCCTCCACCCAAAAGTCCTCCAGCCCTGATCCAGACAGATGGAGCCGCAGTAGCAGCTGCAGAAAACCTCAAATGAAAGGCAGAGACAGTTAGAGTTTAGGATTTTAAACATGAGACTCCACACTGAGCAGAAATGTTTGATCAAACAATATCAAATAAATATGATGATCTTTCCTCAGTGTTGTTAGAAAGATGATTTCCATAGAGAGGGTCCACTTTGCATCATGAGCCCATGCTTCAGTGCTCTGCTAAAGTGCACAAGGGCAACATGTGCAACAACGCTAGATACTAGAGGATTGCCTCATGACAATCATCTGGAACACTTCATGATGATGGGAGTGAGTGCATTGGGACAGTATTCACTGAGGCAGGACACAGGAGACATATTTGACATGAGGATGATGGTGGTTGGCTTGAAGCACGTTGGGATGATGGTGCTGCTCTGGGAGGTGTTGAAGATGTCAGTGAAGATATGTTAGCTGGTCTGCACATCCTCTGAACACTCAGCCATGAATGTAGTCTGCTCCAGCAGCTTTTCCTGGGTTCATTTTACATAGAGTTTTCCTCACATTAACTCTTCATTGGGAGGAGGGGTGGTCTTCCTCAGCATTGTGTCGTTCTGCACCTCAAACCATGTGTAGAATTTGTTCAGCGCATTGGGAAGGGAAGCATCACTGTCCAGATGGAGACAGAACTGCTCTAATCACCCAGCACTGACTATACAATCCAGTTTTACATTGGATACAAACACCTCCTGCTCCAAACACACCACTCTCTTCAGTCTTTACACACACTATTTCTGAACTAGAACACATTATCAATGGATTCTGCAGCTATTCATAATGGAAAACACTCCCAAATTGTAGAAGCTACAGATCCTTAAACATGCATTATAGTTTAACTCATAAGAGCCCAGACCAAGTTCACCATAAAGCCAAACTGTGATCACATAGAACATTTTTTTCATGTTTCTTGCTGTAATCTGTAATTAATTTTGAGTTGAAATCGCAATATAACAAACATCACAGTAATCATTTTCTAAACTTGTATTTGCACATTTAGTCCTTGAAAAGTGATCAGAGTGGGTCGTACACTATGTAACACAGGACAGGTGACATTTCCACTGTTAAAATGTTTGGAACACACCTTTTATTAACACAAATACCCTTTTAAAATAAACATTTCTATGGTTTCTATGTATTCACCAATCACACAGTTGTTCTGTAAATGAGGTCAAACAAACACAAATTCACACGCTGTCACGTGACTGCATTCAGGACGTTCAGTAAATGTCACTTAGGGACGTCATGATTTAAAATGAAGGTGTTGTTTATTTTCAATGTTGTGAAGAAGATGATGAAGACTTTTTTGCTGACACCATTCTTACGTTGTGAATAAATAGGTTTTATTATAATGAACAGAACAGCACTGAACAAGCACCAATGGACTGCTTGTTGAGAAGTTTAGTGTTACGACCTCAAATGAAATAAAAGTGATTTTATGAAGACCATTTGCACCAGCTATTCAGTGATTGTAAAGAAGAAGTAACAACTCCAGGGGTGAGACTAAAAATAACTAAAAATAAACAAGATCAATGAACTCACCTTATTCCCAAAATAAAATTACAATAACTACCCATCCTCTGTACTCCAAAACCAGGAGAAAAGCTAACACGAGTACTCTACAAAGATGGGTAGGTAGAAGGAAAGGGGATTCCTTCCAGGTTGAGTCAGACACTCTTGGCCTTAGACGGTGTGACGTCAGTCGGGGGATTCCCTTCACGGAGAACTACTGACCTGGCTGGATTGTCCCCGGAGTGAAGCGAGAAGAGAGCGACATGAGTCGGGCACTCTTTTTTCAGATGTGGCGCGGTCACGCCCATTTGGGAGGTATTCTTTCTTTGATTGGATCCTGGGTCTGAGGCTCACGTGACTTGTTTCACGTTTCAGAGAGAGAGAAAAGATTCACGTATACACAAAAATTACTTATACATATTTGTGGTATAGCACAATGAGTGTCCTGGATTATTAATATCAAACATCTACGTATATATATCTTGGGTATTTCACAATTACATCCCACTACAATATTATGCTAGAAGTCAGACACTAATTCGTTTTCCTAATCAGAGACAGAAACTTTCCTTCATGATTGAAACAGTAATACACATCACTTCATTAGTTGGTAGACATTCACCTGAGGACAACAGAGAGTGACATTCATACATATTGCATAAACATATTTATAAACATTCAATTAAGTTCTTTATGTATTTAGACGGCCACAGGGCGAAACATGATTTCGCAACTGTCCACTTGGGGTCGCTGTTGGTCCATGCTGTTTGTCCTGTGTGGATGGGTTTTCAGGAGTTCAGGGCGAGGTCAATCCTGTTGGCCATCTGTGTGATCTTGCATACGATAAGGTTTCCCACCTTGACGCCGAGAGCCATAAACTAGGTTCATTAATTCTGGTCTTCACCACTTTGTTTGATCTCCTTTTTGCCTAAAAGCATCATAAACTGGCTTGTTATCTTTAGAGGAGGGGGTCATAGACAGGCGTCCTTTGATGCAGACCTTAGGTGTGTGCGTGAGGGTGTGTGTGTGTGTTGGGGAGTGCAGAGTCTTTGAACACACACAGTCTGTGGAATGTAGGGTTCTGTCCCAAGAAACCCTTATTCAGAGTGGAGAGTCTTTTCATTCAGAACTTTTCATTTCTTTATTCGATCCATACTCCACTACAGTCATCTCTCCCACTTTTATCATTGGAGGGCCACCTACTGCAACCAATCAGAATACATCAGACTGAGCTCTGGGAGGATGACAGAAAGAGAAATTCTACAAAAAATACAGAGCTATTTCTACATTCTTTGATCCCTTTTTATGATGAATATCCAAGTCAAAATCTTGTACCAACAAGGCCCATAGCATTAATCGTTAGTTTGAATTATACACGTGATTCAAATACACCAGAGGATTATGATCAGTATACACTACAACTGTGAAGGGGCTAGAACACAGATTAAGCGAAAAATGTTGCAGAGCCATCAAAAATGCGTGAGTCTCCTTTTCAATTGTGCTGTAATTCAATTGATGTTTCACTAACTTCTTAGAAAAATAACACACAGGTTGCTGTAATCCCAGCTCAGTTTCCTGCAACAATACTGCTCCAACCCCAGTGTGACTAGCATCCACCTCTAGCTGAAATGACAAAGTAAATTTTGGAGCAGTTAGCACAGGAACATGGCATAACAGTGCCTTTATTGAATTAAAAGCATGTTCACAGTAAAGATGTCAGAGGTAATGCAACATCAGAAAAAGTTTTACAAAAACCGGATAATACCCAGCCATGCCAAGAAAATGATGTCCCACTTAGAACTTGGAATAGGAAATACCATGATGACAGATATTTTTTAATCAATAGGATGCACCTGACCCTGTTAAACCTGTTTACCCATGTAGGTGATAGTAGCTTTTCCAAAGCCACATTTTGCAAGATTTAACGTGAGTTATGTGGCTTTTAAATGACCAAATACCATTTTCAACGCTGCAACTTGTTCAGCCCAACTAGCAGAATAATTCACCATCCAGATATGCTTCACAGTTGCTTACACCAGCTAAAGCATAGTTTATTAATCACTGAAAAGAGGCAGGGGCATTCTTTAATCCAAAAGACATAAATACGTATTTTTTAAAAAAATCATCCGGACTAACACACACAGAAAACTGAGATGCACAGGGAGTGAGAGGAACTTGCCTATAATCTTTAAGAAGGTCTAATTGTGTTACAAATTGCGCTGAACCCACATTATCAATGAATTATTAACAGTTTTCTAAAGCTAACACACAGTACTCTACACAGATGGGTAGGTAGGACTGGTCTGGTCATTGGGAGGACTGATAGCACAAACACGATCATTGGAACAGCCTCTTCCTTCTGCTGTCATCTATCCTCCTTTTATCGTTAGAGCGCCACCTGCTCTGGGAGGATGACAGAAAGAGAAAACATACAAAAAAAGGTAGAACATATGAGGGTTGTCACATTAGCCAATGCACTTCTGACTTCACCCCAAAGGCCACTTGTTTATATAGGTTATTTTGTGTCTATATAAGGTAATGGTATAGTGTCTGGTTTACATTATTCCCTGCTCTGGGACTGAGGACACTAAAATAATTATAGCTTCTCTCTAACTTTCAGGAACTTAACCTAAACATTCCCTTCTAAGACATTTCTATGTGCTGCACACACTTAATAACATATGCATATAAAATATACGTCAAGGATAAATCTGTATAGGGAAGTTTCCAGACCTCAAAGTGTTTTTGACAAATATGTCACCACGGGTTCTTATGAGCTACAAGATTTGGCTACACTATTTCTAAGGTTTATTTTTAACAGTTATTTAACATTTAACAAGCAGTTAATTCAGTGATAATAAGGAAATAACCATAAACAACAAGAGTAACACATCAGTTGTAGGCACTCACAAATCTGTAAAATGCTATGTATTTATTTAATATATTTTAAGTATAAATATGTTATTAACTGTTTCTATAGTAATGACCTAAACCTTTATGCTGTAATGTTCAGTTCCAAGCAGACCTCAACTGTCTGGATATGACATGCTGATCCTACAATATAAACAGGTTAAATATTTAAATCCAGACTGGTCTAATGTGGTAGTCATTGCTAGTAAATGAACTCATCTGCCGTACTTGTACATGGTAGGATTAGTGTATATTCAGGTGTCCTGTTGATCAGAAGTCACTATAAACCATTTAAAAAAGAGCAGGTCTTCTAAGATCTTTAATCAAATCAAATTTATTTGTATAGAGCTTTTTATAACTGATGATGTCACAAAGCATCTTCATAGGATTCCAGTAAGACAAAGATTTGACATGAAATGTAAAAAACCTCAAGTGAGCGAGGCCAGGGGCGACAGTGGCAAGGAAAAACTCCCTTAGCTGAGGAAGAAACCTTGGGAGGAACCAAGGCTCACAAGGGGTGACCTATCCTCCTCTGGTCAATCTACTGGTGATAATAGTTAGGAGTCTGTGAGAACTTCAGTGTAGGGGCAGCTTCAAGGCACTTGGTGGTTGCTGGAGTGTGGGCAGCTGGTCTGAAGCGTGGAGGAGGATCTCGACAGTCATCCGTCAGTGTCCAGACAGACAGGTGAGCAGTCATTTACTCGGAAAAAGGTAAATGGATGGAATTAGTTTTGAACTGTTTTGTGTTTGTAAAGCAGAAAATATGAACATTTCCAGAGTGTGGCTAATGACTCCAGCAGATCTGACTATGACAGCTTTAACTAAAAGGAGAGAACCAGAAGGACACACAGACACGGGAGCATCCTGAAACACTGGCATCCCTCCGCTCCACCGTCAACAAACCTGAGTGATCGCGTGAAGCGGCGGGACGACAGCACCAGAGTCTCAGTTTACTATAATTCCCTGTGTCCATGGACCTGCCGGATCTGCCACCTTTATCTATGGGGGAGCATTAACTACCAGAAGATAGACTAAACAAAAGAGTCCCGAACATTTTCTGGAAGATCATTCCAGAGTTGGGGGGCTTCATAAGAAAAGGCTCTTCCCCCAGCTGAGGCCTTCTGAATTCTGGGAACAATTAAAAAACCAGTTCTCTGTGATGTGAGTAAATGTGGAGGCTCATAATATGAAATAGTATCTAGAAGGTATTCAGGAGCGAGCCCATGTAGAGCTTTATATGTTAGTAACAGAATTTTGTAGTCGATTTTACAGGCAGCCAATGAAGTGATGATAGAACTGGACTGATATGTTCAAATGTTCTAGTTTTAGTGAGGACCCTGGCTGCAGCATTTTGAACTAGTTGAAGTTTTCTTAAATTTCTTTAATAACTACTTCATTAATGTAGGTTGCTCGTTATGAACTACATCCACAACATTAATAAGTGCTTGTAATTCAGAATGTGTACATTCTAACTTAGCTTTGCAATTGCTGAATAAAGACGTTTAGTCTAATGGCCAGTGACATTTGCATCATGAAGATAAAAGAAACTGCTGTAAACACACAATATGCTCCTTGATATCTACAATAATACTGAATATCATTTGCTGTTTAATAAATATCACTGTAATAAAGTGGTTACTCTGAATGTGTGTTTAGTTGCCAGTATTCAACACATTTTATTAATACATTTATAACAAGTTTATATGCTCTCTTTCAAATAATATTAATCTTAAATAAGTGACTGTTAACTGCTTGTTAATACACTGCTTGCTAATAGTTAATCAACCGTTAAGAATAGACCTTTAAAATAAAGTGTTATCAAATATTTTTATTGTTATCATTGTTTCCTCAACCCAAATAAATATGATGATCTTTCCTCAGTGTTGTTAGAAAGATGATTTCCATAGAGAGGGTCCACTTTGCATCATGAGCCCATGCTTCAGTGCTCTGCTAGTGTTTATAGTCCTGTGAGTTTAACACTTCATGACTGAGAGCTGCTGCCCCACAAACTTCACCCACAGCAACCATGACTTTGGTCTCCATCTTCATCTGGACACTGGCGCTCTGGACGAGAGGTAGTATAACTGAACTAACACATATAATAATAAAAAAAAAAAAAAAAAAAAAAAAAAAAAAAACGAAAAAAAATCAAGCAAAATATAAAGTAATAAACATAACAATAACGTAAACCATTATTTATAAAAAAATTACTTATTTAAATTGACAAGCATATTTCAATCATTTAAAAATATTTTATTCATGTTTTCAAAAGTTGAATTGTACATATTAAATACTTATATTTTAAAATTTCCAATTTACAATGTGATTTTTATCTAATTTATGTTTCTCAGGATCCAGTGGTCAGGTGACTGTGACTCAGAGCCCTTCAGGACAAACAGTTTCTACAGGACAGTCATTCACCGTCAACTGTAAATTCAACCCTTCACCAGCATGTTCCCCTCCGTGTGTGGCCTGGTATCAGCAGAAACCTGGAGAAGCTCCTAAACTCCTGATCTACAGGACTAACACTAGACAGTCAGGTATTTCAGATCGTTTCAGTGGCAGTGGATCTGGATCTGACTTCACTCTGACCATCAGTAACGTCCAGACTGAAGATGCAGGAGATTATTACTGTCAGAGTGCACACAGTGGAGGAGTGTTCACACAGTGAAATAGAGTCGTACAAAAACCTCCCTCAGTCAGAAACTGCACTGCTGCAGCTGCACCCTACTGCAGGTGCTGAGGGGGAGGATGATACACACAATAACACACTCTGTGGAGGAGAGACACACACCTCACTAACACACACCTCCACACACAATAACACACTCTGTGGAGGAGAGACACACACCTCACTAACACACACCCCCACACACAATAACACACTCTGTGGAGGAGAGACACACACCTCACTAACACACACCTCCACACACAATAACACACTCTGTGGAGGAGGGACACACACCTCACTAACACACACCTCCACACACAATAACACACTCTGTGGAGGAGGGACACACACCTCACTAACACACACCTCCACACACAATAACACACTCTGTGGAGGAGAGACACACACCTCACTAACACACACCTCCACACACAATAACACACTCTGTGGAGGAGAGACACACCCCTCACTAACACACACCTCCACACACAATAACACACTCTGTGGAGGAATGTCTCCAACATGATCACACACACAGTTCAGTTTCACAGTTTGTTGAACCACTGAAAAGTTAATGATCTCTCTCTAAATCTAATGCTCTGTTTATTGAACTTGTAAGAGATGATCACCTCAGTTTCTCAGTAGAGTGTTCAGTGCTACACATGTCATATCTGCAGGTAGGTGTCCACTTCTGTCCACTGGATATTTATGGTGGTCTCCTGAAGGTCTAAGAGATTCCTACAGCATCCAGAACATTATCAGTCTCCTATTGAACTGTGGCCTGTGACCCTTGGAAGCTGTTGTAATCTGGTGTGACCAGTGGAGTTATGGAAAAGTAACCAACACATTCATCACCGCACAACAAACCTTTATTTTTATATTTAAAATATATATTTGGCTCTTTTTAATGTAGTCAGTTTTCCTATCAATTTGGTGCCATTTTTAAAAGCACAAGCAAAGTACCATTTCTTTTCAAACTATTGCTAACACAAAGCCCCTGGAGAACTCAGTTAACTCAGAGTCCAGATGTAGATGTGTCTCTTCTGTGTCGTTGTAGTGTGTAAATATGTTTTCAGACGGCGCAGGGTAAAGAATGTTCTTACAGATTAAGCAGCTGACAGTGGTGTCACTCTTCTCCTGGAGGCAGTGTGTGTACATTTATTAATGGTTTTGTTCATTTTTAAATCATTTTTCTAGGAAATAATATTGTGACGACAGCAGATCAGTTTGATTTTTACTGAATAATTAGCCTGAGAATGAGGTGAGTTTTTGGCCGAGTTCCCTGTCTCCACTCTCAGTGTGAACCCACCAGCCCTGACCCCCACCGCCCCGTTCACTGCACATAAAGATTCTAATCTAAAAATCATTATTAAAGTCATTATTGTCATATTTCAGTTGTTTGTTTCCTTTTAATTCCATGTTTATTATGATTTTTTTAACAGTTTCTGGTATTTTCCAGTTGTTCTCTCAGCACCACTCCTACCTCCTGTGGTTCTGCTCACTCGTGTGTTTGTGTGTTCACTCCCAGAGATGGTGTAAATACAGAGAATCAATTTCCTTAAGGATATTAATAAGGGTGACTCCTCCTCTTCTTCTCCTCACTGTGATGGAAAATGCTACAGATACCCCCCCCCCCTTTACCCAGAGTGCCTTGCTGAGGGTCTGGGTGCTGCTGTGACTCTAGTGTCCATTCTCCTCTTTCTGCACTGGTCAGAACCCCCTCCTTCACCTGTGACCTGTCCAATGTCCAGACCAGTAGTGCCCCCTGTGGAGAGGATCCAGACAGCAGAAAGAGAAGGATCCCTCAGACAGCTGCAGAGAGGAGGGGGATGTAGAACCACAGAACACTTCATCATTGGAGCTAATGAACAGAAAACACATATGCAGCATTAAACACTGTCTGCAAGCTCTGCTCCATTTCATTCAGTTCTGTTCATTCAATGGGATCCACTGTTACATTCACATGGTCCAGTGTGGACTACAAAGGCAGTCTTAATGGAGCACAGTTGGCCACACATTCCCTCAAGGGCCTCTCAGCACAGTGCTTGTAAATGTGTAACATCTGGCTCGTATCATTTGGTGTTGGAAGTGAATGAGCTAAATGCAGTAGCCCATGAGTAAATAAGGGACAACACTAAGCTCAACATTACCTCAGAGGAAAAGTTCTTCACTGATTTAAAGATGTGGTGTAAGAGTTTAAGGAATACTGTAAAAACTCTTCATAATGAACATTAAACTGTGTGTATTTACTCAGTAACACAGCTCAGATCAACTGTGACACTAGTATTAAATTACAGTTGTGTGGCTTCTGCTTATGAAAATATTTACATTTAATGTTCAATGAAGAAAAATGACTTTTTTGATTTCCCCCTTTTTTGCTTCCCCCCCCCCCTTCTTTTATTTGTTTGTTTATTTGGTAAAAAAAAACTGCTATTACAGCATCTGATTTTTTCTAGATATGTTAACGAGCATTGAAGTATTAAACCATGTTGTTCCTTCAGGCTAAGCCCAGCTGTGCCCCATGACTGTATAACGAGGGACTTCCAAACAGGTGTTAGAACCAAGTTCAGGTTTAATGATACAAAAATCGGTAGCAACAACAGGCCAGATCAAAACCATGAGATCAGTCCAAAGTATTTTGCATACAATCCAAAAGACACAATCCAGAAACAAAACCTGGGTGTGGGAGAAGTTCAGTGAAGATGTGGAAGAGACTTTCGGTCGACTCTAAGAAGAGTCTGACAAACCGTCAATTGTCTCAGGAAGGTAGAGCCATTTTCCACCAACACTGTATATGGTGAGATGTTGACCTCAACTGGGGATGTCATTGGCTGGTGGAAGGAATATTTCTAGGATCTTCTCAATCCCACTAGCATGTCTCCTACAGAGGAAGCAGAGTTTGGGAACCTTGGGAAGGATTAATCTATCACCCGAACCAAGGTGGTAAACATAGTCTGAAAGCTCCTTGGTGATAGGGCCCCAGGGGTGGATGAGATCTGCTTCGAGTTCCTAATGGCTCTGGATGCTGTGGGGCTGTCCTGGCTGACATGCCTTTGCAGCATTGTATGGATATCTGGGGCAGTACCTCTGGATTAGCAGATGGTGGTTTCCTTTTTAAAAAGGTAGACCGGAGAGTGTATTCCAACTATAGTGGGGTCACACTAATCAACCTCCCCATAAATGTCTATGCAGGTATACTGGAGAAGAGAGTCTGGCTGATAGCTGAACCTCACTTCCAGGAGGAACACTGCAGATTCTATTCTGGTTTTGGAAGACTGGACAAACTCTTCACCCTCGCCAGGATCCAGGAGGGTGCATGGGAGTTTTTCTTGTCTCTAAACCTGTGTTAGAGTGTTCCTGAAAAAGATTGCTGGTGCTAAAGTGATTACACTCACACTTGTCCAAGGCATGGAGCAGAAGAGAATAGAAGCTTTATTTGTCATTGTACATGGTACAGGGAAATGGTGTAATGTGCTTCTCAACAGAAATTAATCCAAAACACAACACAGATATGAGACATTCAGCTCAGTGCTAGCAGCATTATGAATTTGTAATTGGGGAGCAAAAATGCAATGGAGTGCAAAAACACATGCTAAAGAAATGTGCAAATATACATAGGTCCTTAAGGGTTTGGGTGGGGCGTGAACCAAGGGAGTGATGGATGTCACAGCTCTGGGGAAAAAGCTGATCCTCAGCCTGCTAGTCCGAGTTCTTATTGTCCTGTATCTCCATCCTGAAAACAGAGGGACAAACAGTCTATGTCCTGTGTGAGTGGGATCTTTGGTAATGTTGCTGGCTTTCTTCAGAAGGCAGCCAGCATACACCATGTGCAGGTCTGAGAGCGGACTTCCTGTGATCCTCCGTGCTGTTCTCACCACCCGGGTTAAGTCCTTTCTGTCCTGTGCTTCCATTTGTGCTGTTGTAAAAGTTCACTAGTAGCTGAGGTGGGTGTGGGGGGGTCCAGCCTACTTCAGCTTCCTCAAGGAGAAAAGTCTTTGCTGGGCTTTCATCATGGGGTGGGAAATGTTAAGAGGCCAGGTGAGGTCAGCTTTGATGTGGAGTCCCAGGTACTTAATGTTAATCCCAGGTACTAAATGAACAGATAGTTTCCATTAAAATAATTTCTGTCAAGATTTGTTGTATGTTAATGTAGATCTTGTGTAGATTTTGATTTTTGATTTTTTAGAACAAAACTGAGACAGATCCTGTGGATACTGCTAACCACTTGCTCACAGAGAAGAACAAGTTACGGTCAGAAAAACAGCTTCCACAGATTCTAACAGAAATCACACAGGAAATAATTCACAGTAAAGGACTATATAGTGTGTTACAAACATAGAAACATAGCTCACTCACTCATAGCAGGATCAACGCACACAAGGCTAATGGCCCAGATGGCATTCCCGGGTGTGTGCTGAAAGCATGTGCGAAGCAGCTCACTGGAGTCTTTACAGACATCTTCAATCTGTATCTCGCCCAGGCAACTGTTCCAACTTGCTTCAAAACCACGTCCATCATACCAGAACCAAAACACTCCAACCCGACATGCCTGAATGACTATCGCCCTGTAGCACTTACACCCATCATTATGAAGTGCTTTGAGCAACTGGTCCTGTCTCAACTACACTGGACTCACATCAGTTCACATACCGCAATAATAGAAGCACAGAGGATGCCGTTTCCATTACACTACATACTGTGCTCTCACGTCTGGATAATAACAACACATATGCTAGAATGTTGTTTGTTGATTTTAGCTCAGCATTTAACACAATAATCCCAGCCAAGTTAGTCACTAAACTTGTAGATCTGGGCATTGACTCCTCTCTCTGTTATTGGATTAAAAGCTTCTTGACCAACAGGCCTCAGCATGTTAGGTCAGGCCATACCTACTCCTCCACCATCACACTCAACACTGGCGTGCCCCAGGGCTGTGTGCTAAGCCCATTTCTCTACTCCCTCTTCACTCATGACTGCAAGAATGTTCATGTATCAAACTATGATCAAGTTTGCTGACGACACCACTGTGATAGGCCTCATCAGCAACAATGATGAGACAGCTTACAGAGAGGATGTAGAACATCTGGTCACATGGTGTACTGACAATAACCTGCTCCTTAACACCAACAAAACAAAGGAACTTATCATAGATTCAGAAGGGAAAAAGGTGGCATGCACGACCCCAACTATATCAGCGGGATGGCTGTTGAACGTGTCACCGGCTTCAAGTTCTTGGGAACACACATATCGGAGGATCTGTCCTGGACCTCCAACACTTCCAACCTGGTCAAGAAGGCTCACCAGCGCCTCTTTTTTTCTGAGGATGCTAAAGAAACAACATCTGTCTTCAGCCATTCTGGTGAACTTCTTTCGCTGTGTGATTGAGAGTATCCTGTCCAGCTGTATCACAATCTGGTTTGGGAACTGCACTGTTGCTGACTGTTAGTCACTACAGCAAGTGGTGAATACGGCCCAAAAAATCACAGGGACCTCACTTCCATTAGTTGAGAACGTACAGAAGAAACGCTGCCTTCGCCGAGCCGCCAGCATTCTTAAAGATTCCTCACACCCTGCTCATAGTTTGTTTGTACTCTTGCATTCTGGCAGGCGCTTCAGGAGCCTCTGGACCAGGACAAGTAGATTGACGAACAGCTTCTTCCCCAGAGCTGATTCCTTAATGAACTCTGTCCACCGATAACACATACTCATCCGTAATCTGGTTATTATATATATATATATATATATATACATTCTGCACTTACTGCTTGCTGCACTTTGGTAAGATGCTAAACTATATTTTGTTGCCTTGTACTTGTACATGTGTAATAACAATAAAGTTGAATCTAATGTAATCTAATCTAATCAAACTATGACACATCTAGCATATTGTCATTCAAAGCCTTGCTTAGCTTTGTCTTTACTTCATTAAAAATCACAACTTCTATAAAAAAAATCAATAACTAAAAAAATTCACAGACGCAGGTTCCGGGTTAAAAGAGAACAGGTTCCATTCTTTATTTAATCAGGTTAAGGTATTGACACATTAACCTGGGTAGGTCTAGGAAGACATACAAAAAGCATTTGTGAATCTCTTCTTTTTATACAGTATTCGGGGCTGATAACGATATTAACCCACCTTTTTCACACACTCCATAGGCCAAGCTGGATCCTTCTACAACCAAAAGACACCTTATTCTCCATGTACATATAAGGGCTTTCAGGTTAGCTCTTCAGACATTGTCTACTACTACTAGGTTCAAAAGAAAGTTTGTGTGCTTTTTTAGAAAAGTTTCTTATCTATACTCAAGGCCATTTTACTCTTTCCCATACTCCTTTTTCTCACAATTAATTATGTTTCTGTTCTTCACATCCTCACAGCTTTTGATAATCTCTTGACTAACACCTGGCTTCTGTCTGTCATCCCAAATACATCACATCCCTTAACTATTATTTCCAAATGATGTGATTTTTTTTAGGTTGCTGAATATTCATTATTTGTTATATTGTTAACAATGCTTTCATTATTTTCCAGCCATGTTTTTCCAAATAACAATCTCAGGCTTCAGGTCTTAGACCCCGAGCTGGTCCTTTCTCACAGCTGCCCTGTGTGCTATTAAAGCAAATTGATTACAAAAGTTTAAAAACTATCACTGTCTCAGGCCACTGCCTTTGGATCTAGCAGGTGTTTTAAAATAAGTTTTTGTTCTCATAAAAAGTGTATGTGTAATGTTTACCAGAATTCTGCTGAACTACATGGGCTTCTTCAGTGTCACTGATAAGCTTTCTCAGGCCTCACAGAGCACACAGACCAACAGTCTCAGAGAGAACCAGCTTTATTATCATTATTAATTATAGTATTTTAACATTAAACATCATTATTCTTTGTGTAATTCCATACTTAATACTTAAGTCAATATTTTAACCATTTAGACCCATCAACTGTTTCTGAGGAATGACACACTGCTAGTGCTACAGTGAGGACCCTGTTACTTTACCAGGGCATGGAACGGGTAGTTTACATTAACATATTAAACTCATGGACAATGTGATATAACAAATCTGCTCTGAAACCTGTTTATCCCTGTTTCTGTCAATAACAGATTTACATAATAGTTACTGTTAAAGCTCAGTGTGGTTTAAACATTGTAGATAGATTCAGTAGTCAGTGATTTACAGGGGCCTGAGAATATGTGAGAGAGTCATTTCATTCTTCAGGACTTCAGTGCTCAGTGGAGCTGCAGTGTGTGTGTGTGTGTAGGGTTGTGTAGGACACAGGTAAAGTTAATGTGAGGACACTAAACTTTACTCTTGAAAGACGTTTTTCAAATAAAAATTATTATTATTATTATTATTATTATTATTATTATTATTATTAATATTATTATTATTATTATAGTGACTGTGCAGAAGTAATTCAGTGTATGTTCATTTCAGTCAATGTGAATAGAGTTTGACAAAATTGCAATCTCAAATGATTTCTGAAGCTATACCCTATCCTAGTGCTACAGGGAGTTTGAACTGAAAAACTAAACTCATGGACACTGTAATTTTACATATCTGTTATTGCCATCAGTTGTTTTATGTTAATGCAGTTTAGTTAAACATTTGATTACAGGACAAAATGAAACCTGAGAATATAAAAACACTGCTCAGAACACAATCAATGAGGTTGGAGGAGGTCAGAATTCAGATACAAGGCATTAGACCAGGGTAGGGTAATTCATTTTACCAAGGGGCCACATGAGAAACTCTGACTGTTGTGAAGGTCCAGACCAATAGGTTAAACTAAACTTGGCTTAATAATAATTTGATCTCTTCATAAAAATTAGTAAATTGTATGTTTATGATAAGCTGCTACTGATTAGAGTAGATGAATTAGTCTATGAAAATATGAGGCATTGTGAAAATGGCAACATCATCACTATTTAATAAACACTCAAGAAAAATTGTGAACAAAATGTACATTTTGCATTAAATTAACACTGTACAAAGTATTATTGCCATTTTGTCTGTAGTCTTACTAACTCATTTGCTGTTTTTCAGTTCATTTTCATCTTGTTCAATGAGAAAAATCTAGTCTGCTTTTGGCTTGAATGAGTGCAGTGAAGTCTGGTTAAATTCTGAGATGGATATGTGAAGGACAGCTGACAGGTGATGGTCAGTAGAGAGGATCTGTATCTGGATTTGTTAAACTTCATCACTGAGAATGTTTGTTCACATATGTAGGTAGATCCAAAGAGAACCAGCATCTTCTGAGGATGCATTTAGTTCATTCATTAGTGCAGTCACATCAACATCAAATGCAAGATCTGCAATTCAGTCTGCACCTGAGAGCTCTGGGATGTCTTTGCCTTTCTTGTCACAAAACTCTGTGCATTTACCTCTGTGAAAAAGTCAGTCAATTGTTGTCCCTTTCATTTACCAAATTGCTGCCAGCTCCTAAGTAATCTCAAAGCTTTTTGTGATTCCGCGTACAAAGATGAGCAACTGCACAGGGTCATGGACATCACAGCTCTGGTCCAGACCCAAAGATAAAAAGTCAAACTGTCTGATTTCTTCTGCAGTTGTAGCTCCAGATTTTCTGCAATTTCCTCAGTCTTTCTCGCTATGGTTCACCTTGAGAGGGACACATTCTCAAATGCTTCTTTAGCAGAGAAGCATTTGGGCAGATTAGCGGAGCAATATTCACCAAAAACTCTTTAACAAATTCCCCATCAGAGGAAAGCTTACCTTTTTTTCCGATTTTGTGGGATATTACAAAGCTTGTCTTGACTGATGCTTCCCTGAATGTGTGAAACTTGGTAAATGTCTTTTTTTCTGACAGAAAGGTCAGATTTTGGCAAGACAAAAGTTTTGTTGCCTTGTCATATAATGCACCCAAAACTAGTTTACAGCCTCACCTGTGCTCATTGTTCGGTTAATTAGTGGGTGTGTATAAAAAGAACCCCAGCACCCCAGACCTTCACTTGAAATGTAACTTGACTTCTGACAACATGCCAAAATTCCATCCTGCGACCAAAGACTTGATTATCAAGAGGCTGAAGACCAGATCCATTGCAGAGGTGGCTGGCACCTTTAATGTGTCTCAGTGTCAAGTACAAAGAATTAAAAAAAGATTTGAAGAAACTGGAGATGTTTTAGACAAGCCCAGGTCTGGCAGACCCCGCAAAACAACTGCTCAGGAGGAACGTTCGTTGGTTAGAAAATCCAAAGCCAGCCCCTTTTCCACTACAGTAGAGCTCCACTAGGCCTGGTCACCTCAAGTCCCTGTGTCAACTAGAACAGTTTGTAGGATTCTGTCTCGAAAAGGCCTCCATGGTCGAATCAGTGTCCTGAAGCCTGCACTAAACAAAAGGCAATTAAAAAATCGTGTAGCATTTGTCAAGGCCCACAGCCTGCTAAACGGATGGACGCTGGAAAAGTGGCAGTAGGCGGAATTCTCAGATGAATCTTCAAGTAGATTACACCACAGCCACCTCAAATACTGCAGGAGACCTACTGGAGCCCGTATGGATCCAAGATTCACCCAGAAAACAGTTTAGTTTGGTGGTGGAAAGATCATGGTCTGGGGTTACATTCAGTATGGTGGTGTGTGAAACATTTGCAATGTGGAAGGCAATATCAATAGCCTAAAATATCAAGAAGTATTAGCTACCTCTTACATTCCCAATCATAAAATGGGTCAAATTTTGCAGCAGGATGGTGCTCCATCTCATACATCCATCTCTACATCAAAGTTCCTCAAGGCGAAGAAGATCAAGGTGCTCCAAGACTGGCCAGCCCAGTCACCAGACATGAACATCATTGGGCATGTCTGGGGTAGGATGAAAGAGGAAGCTTGGAAGACAAAACCAAAGAATCTTGATGAACTCTGGGAGGCATGTAAGACCTCATTCTTCATCAATAAATTGTATGAATCACTGTCGAACCGCATGGATGCAGTCCTTCAAGCTCATGGAAGTCACACAAAATATTAAATATGGCTCTAATAGCGCCACAACTTCATTCACCAATGTTATGAAACATATCTTTGTATTTGAAGTAAAATATTTGTTTGATTTTCACATTACTTTCTGTGGGTGACAAAACTTTTGTCTAGCCAAAATCTGACTTTTCTATGTTCATTAAATGATCAATATTTCTGCAGTGAAGCAAATTTATTTCCGTTAATTAAATCTCATTTGGGAGGATTTCAGCTTTAATATGATTAAATTCTAAAACCAATGGATGAATTTAAAGTCAGATTATAAGCTTTTGTTTCCACAACATGGATAAGCGACAAAACTTCTGTCAGGGACTGTAGTTACCACTGACCTCACATGGGCCGGTGGGGGAACAGCCAAATGCCCAAATGTGGCCGGTTCCATACAATGCCAAGGTCCTCACTAGACAGAATTTGAGAAGAGGGAGCCCTTTTAACACAAATCAATTTATTGATGTCAGTATCATTTTCTGGTCGTAGGCCGGTGAACATATATCTTACATATTATGATTAAAGAACATTTGGGAAGTCAAACTTTCAATTAGCACTGAGTTGCCAATAGGTTTAAAAAGAGCCAAAAAAATAACAATTACAGATCTTTAAAAGCTTTATTTTTACAAATGAACATAGCATTTTTGAAAGAAAGATAATTATTATAGAGCAGGAAACAGTGTAAGAGTGTATATATAGAGAGTGTAACTCTACTAAGCTCCTCCAAAAGCTGTTGTGAATATTTGAGCATTAATCAGAGACATTGAATATGAAGAGGAGCTCTATCAGCTCCAACACAGGTGTGGACCCTCACTGTCCAGTGCACTGATCTCTCTTCAGTGTTTCACTGACAGTAGTCTGGCCTCCTTTGGTGGCCTCACAGGTCACTGTCTTCTTCATCCACTCGTCCTTCTGGAGGGTCAGGGTGCTGCTCCAGCTGTAGAGGCCAGTGTCCTTCTGCAGAAGCCCAGGACTCTGACTAAACCCTGAGGTCAGAGGGTTTCCATCCACCTTCCAGCTCAGCTTCCAGTCTGAGGGGAAGCCCTTGTTGGCCAAACACACCAGTGTGGTCTTCTCCTGCCCCAGACTGGAGGAGGGCAGGACTGTGAGGGTGGGTCGGGTCACAGCTAGGAAACACACACACACACACACACACACACACACACATTCACACACACACACACAGTTTCATTTCCCTTATTTCTAACACAGCACAAATGACTTCAGTGATGCAGTAAAAATCACACTCTAATTACAACCTTCAACTCAACCACTTTCACATATAAACTCATATTTACAATTACATTCAGAGGAGGATTTCAGTTTCATTAAATATTACAGAGTTTTCACTTACAAACACCTACAGAACATTATGATTTCACCAGGCGTCCCCAAACATTTGCATATAACTGTTTTTCTAACAGAGCAGAACTGAGTTCAGTGAAGCATTAAAATAACGCTCTAATTATAACTTTAAACTGAACCGCTTCAAATATGAACTAATATTTACAATTACATTAATAGATACATTTCATTCAGAATACTTTTAAAACTATTTCTTTCATTTAATTCATTATAATTGTAACATTACACACATCCCATGATGTGAAAGTTTAAAACATGATTTGATTTCCTCCAAAACAGTGAATAGTCAATCACTAAATCAAGCTGCAGTCTCCATGTACTACGTCTTCAAAGCTTTAGAACAGAAAACACTGCTCATAATAACCTCCACATTGTGGCGTCCAGATGGAGACAGAACGGCTCTAATCACCCAACACTGACTCTACAATCCAGCTTTACATTTGATCTTTTTAAAAAGAAATGTCATCACTGAACACTTCACAGGAAACCTTTAGGAAATATTTGTATTTTAAAGAAAAGAAATCCAGTTCAGAAACAGGAGCTGGTGGTGAAACCTAAAGCTCCACACTCTCCACACTTCAGAGCAGTTCTAATTAAATACATTCACATTTGGATTATCATTTATTCAGAAGATCATCAAGTGCATCTCTACTGTTGTCCAGAATCATTTTAATTAAAGATTGCTTTTGAATAAAGAGTAAAAGTGGACTTACTTCCAACATCCAGTTTTGTTCCTCCACCAAA
The DNA here is from genome assembly GCF_029633855.1 of Hoplias malabaricus. Taxonomy (NCBI): domain Eukaryota; kingdom Metazoa; phylum Chordata; class Actinopteri; order Characiformes; family Erythrinidae; genus Hoplias; species Hoplias malabaricus. The sequence continues at coordinate 5,676,705 of NC_089803.1, read as the reverse complement.
AGTCCACCACAGTGATACAAACTCGTTTACTGGCCGTACAAAAACCTCCTGCTCTAAACACACCGCTCTCTTCAGCCTTTACACACACTATTTCTGAACTAGAACACAATATTAATGGATTCTGCAGCTATTAATAATGGAAAACACTCCCAAACTGTAGAAGCTACAGATTCTCAACAAGGATTATTTTATAAACATTAAAATATCTAAACCCAGGACACACTTTGTTCTTTTGTATTTCCACAGCAGACAAACACTTGATATAAAAGTATAAAACTACATGTAGAAACATGTGTTCATCTCAGATTCCAATTACAATCACAGATACAATCATATCAACTAATATTAAAACCAGATCCAATTAATGACAATAATAAAAACATGCTCCACTCTCTGTGTTGGTGATTATATGTTCACTTTCATCAGAAGTGTTGATAAATAATTCAATCAGTAAAAATTAGAGCTGCTGTTGAAAAATGTTCAACATTCATTAATAGTTTAAAAGATTCTTACTGTTATCATTGTGTTTCCTCCACCCAAAAGTCCTCCAGCCCTGATCCAGACAGATGGAGCCGCAGTAGCAGCTGCAGAAAACCTCAAATGAAAGGCAGAGACAGTTAGAGTTTAGGATTTTAAACATGAGACTCCACACTGAGCAGAAATGTTTGATCAAACAATATCAAATAAATATGATGATCTTTCCTCAGTGTTGTTAGAAAGATGATTTCCATAGAGAGGGTCCACTTTGCATCATGAGCCCATGCTTCAGTGCTCTGCTAGTGTTTATAGTCCTGTGAGTTTAACACTTCATGACTGAGAGCTGCTGCCCCACAAACTTCACCCACAGCAACCATGACTTTGGTCTCCATCTTCATCTGGACACTGGCACTCTGGACCAGAGGTAACATAACTGAACTAACACATATAATTTGAAAAAAAAAAAAAGAAAAAAAAAAAACATGTAAAAAATGTAAATTAATAAATATAAAAAAAAATGTTATAGAACTGATTTTCTTCATGAATAATTCTGTCTGATGAAGGACTATTTTATTTTAAAGTTGGGATTTAGAGAGAACATATCTGCACATCATTTTAAATACATATTTAAAAAAAACAATTAAAAATAATAATAATAATAAAATAATGGAAAATTTTGAGTACCAGTTTAATCAGAGAATCATTGTAAAATACTGTTATTATTATAATGTTATATAATAATATATTATTTATAATTAATATTATTTAATAATTATATAATATTATTATATTATATATAATATTATTATATACTGTTGTTATTGTTACTGTTATACTGTTATTCACATTACTCTAAATGTATTCATTATTATACATTTATATTCACCTTTAGGGTCCAGTGGTCAGGTGACTGTGACACAGACTCCTTCAGTGAAAACTGTTTCTACAGGACAATCAGTCACCATCAACTGTAAATTCAGCAGCAATGTTGATACTTGCTATTCTTCAGGTTCTTGGGTTGGTTGTTTGGCCTGGTATCAGCAGAAACCTGGAGAAGCTCCTAAACTCCTGATCTACAGTGCTACCACTAGACCGTCAGGTATTTCAGATCGTTTCAGTGGCAGTGGATCTGGATCTGACTTCACTCTGACCATCAGTAACGTCCAGACTGTAGATGCAGGAGATTATTACTGTCAGAGTTACCACAGTGGAGGAGTGTTCACACAGTGAAATAGAGTTGTACAAAAACCTCCCTCAGTCAGAGACTGCACTGCTGCAGCTGCACCCTACTGCAGGTGCTGAGGGGGAGGATGATACACACAATAACACACTCTGTGGAGGAGAGACACACAGCTCACTAACACACACCTCCACACACAATAACACACTCTGTGGAGGAGAGACACACACCTCTCTAACACACACCTCCACACACAATAACACACTCTGCGGAGGAGAGACACACACAATAACACACTCTGTGGAGGAATGTCTCCAACATGATCACACACACAGTTCAGTTTCACAGTTTGTTGAACCACTGAAAAGTTAATGATCTCTCTCTAAATCTAATGCTCTGTTTATTGAACTTGTAAGAGATGATCACCTCAGTTTCTCAGTAGAGTGTTCAGTGCTAATCACCTCATATCTGCAGGTAGGTGTCCACTTCTGTCCACTGGATATTTATGGTGGTCTCCTGAAGGACTATGAGATTCCTACAGCATCCAGAACATTATCAGTCTCCCATTGAACTGTGGCCTCTGCAAGAATCTACATCGTTCTAGTCCACAGACCTACTTTTATATAATGAACACCACATATAGATAACTATAAAGAGTTAGAATGTGTGTCTGAACTGACAAATTCATACCATTCATAAATGTCAACAGAGGGACAAACATCATGCTCTTATCAATAGACGTCTTGTGGTCGAGTGCAAAGGCATTACTGATTATTTCGCTGTCCAGTGCTCTTGGACTCTCAGTGTTCATAGTCAACAGTGCCAGGTTACAGGTTCAAGAGTTCCCACTGCTGGTGCTCAAATAGTTTCCTTATTTCCAAGCTCTGACCTTTCATGGTCCTGCTCAGTGACTGCAAGAATTGCTTCTATGGTAAACATCAGGTTTACCATCACTCTCTAATCATTCTACACCTTCATTAGACTGATTAACATCAGGTTTGCCGTCACTCTCTAATCCTTCTACACCTTCATTAGACTGATTAACATCAGGTTTACCGTCACTCTCTAATCCTTCTACACCTTCATTAGACTGATTAACATCAGGTTTACCGTCACTCTCTAATCCTTCTACACCTTCATTAGACTGATCAACATCAGGTTTACCGTCACTCTCTAATCCTTCTACACCTTCATTAGACTGATCAACATCAGGTTTACCGTCACTCTCTAATCCTTCTCCACCTTCATTAGACTGATCAACATCAGGTTTACCGTCACTCTCTAATCCTTCTACACCTTCATTAGACTGATCAACATCAGGTTTACCGTCACTCTCTAATCCTTCTACACCTTCATTAGACTGATTAACATCAGGTTTACCGTCACTCTCTAATCCTTCTACACCTTCATTAGACTGATTAACATCAGGTTTACCGTCACTCTCTAATCCTTCTACACCTTCATTAGACTGATTAACATCAGGTTTACCGTCACTCTCTAATCCTTCTACACCTTCATTAGACTGATTAACATCAGGTTTACCGTCACTCTCTAATCCTTCTCCACCTTCATTAGACTGATTAACATCAGGTTTACCGTCACTCTCTAATCCTTCTACACCTTCATTAGACTGATTAACATCAGGTTTACCGTCACTCTCTAATCCTTCTACACCTTCATTAGACTGATTAACATCAGGTTTACCGTCACTCTCTAATCCTTCTACACCTTCATTAGACTGATTAACATCAGGTTTACCGTCACTCTCTAATCCTTCTACACCTTCATTAGACTGATTAACATCAGGTTTACCGTCACTCTCTAATCCTTCTACACCTTCATTACACTGATTAACATCAGGTTTACCATCACTCTCTAATCCTTCTACACCTTCATTAGACTGATCAACATCAGGTTTACCGTCACTCTCTAATCTTTCTACACCTTCATTAGACTGATTAACATCAGGTTTACCGTCACTCTCTAATCCTTCTACACCTTCATTAGACTGATTAACATCAGGTTTACCATCATTCTCTAATCCTTCTACACCTTCATTAGACTGATTAACATCAGGTTTACCGTCACTCTCTAATCCTTCTACACCTTCATTAGACTGATCAACATCAGGTTTACAGTCACTCTCTAATCCTTCTACACCTTCATTAGACTGATTAACATCAGGTTTACTGTCACTCTCTAATCCTTCTACACCTTCATTAGACTGATTAACATCAGGTTTACTGTCACTCTCTAATCCTTCTACACCTTCATTAGACTGATTAACATCAGGTTTACCATCATTCTCTAATCCTTCTACACCTTCATTAGACTGATCAACATCAGGTTTACCGTCACTCTCTAATCCTTCTACACCTTCATTAGACTGATTAACATCAGGTTTACCGTCACTCTCTAATCCTTCTACACCTTCATTAGACTGATTAACATCAGGTTTACCGTCACTCTCTAATCCTTCTACACCTTCATTAGACTGATTAACATCAGGTTTACCGTCACTCTCTAATCCTTCTACACCTTCATTAGACTAATTAACATCAGGTTTACCGTCATTCTCTAATCCTTCTACACCTTCATTAGACTGATCAACATCAGGTTTACCGTCACTCTCTAATCCTTCTACACCTTCATTAGACTGATCAACATCAGGTTTACCGTCACTCTCTAATCCTTCTACACCTTCATTAGACTGATTAACATCAGGTTTACCGTCACTCTCTAATCCTTCTACACCTTCATTAGACTGATTAACATCAGGTTTACCGTCACTCTCTAATCCTTCTACACCTTCATTAGACTGATTAACATCAGGTTTACCGTCACTCTAATCCTTCTACACCTTCATTAGACTGATCAACATCAGGTTTACCATCACTCTCTAATCCTTCTACACCTTCATTAGACTGATTAACATGCTGCTTTGGCTCCTCCCCCTCATTCTGAGCCTTCTCACCTGACAGTCGTAGCAGTTCAAACTGAAATCTCTCTTTTGACAAATCTGAGCACTCACTGCAAACAACTTCTAAATACAACGCCCCCTGTCTGCAGTCTTCCAGTTGGAGTTAGAGTATGACGCTAAAGGTCTGATTATGTTCTGAGATCCTGACTTTCTTTTATAAAAATGATGTGATTTGCTTTAGAACATGGACATGTGTTATATGCTGTGCATTGCCAAGAAATGTTGGAAAGAAAATTCCATATTCATTTCATATCCATTGTCTCATTTCTCCACAGAATTAAAAGCCATATGTATGTAACTGTTTCCTAATTTAGTTTTCTAAATCCAAACTGTAAAGTTTAATTAATGTAATGTGACTACAGATAAACAGACTTTTCAGTTATTAACTTTTTTGTTGGTCATTCAACAAAATGATTATTCAGTCCTGGAGAACCCAGTCTGAACTCACTAGAGGTTTGAAGATTTCCATAGAGAGGGTCCACTTTGCATCATGAGCCCATGCTTCAGTGCTCTGCTAGTGTTTATAGTCCTGTGAGTTTAACACTTCATGACTGAGAGCTGCTGCCCCACAAACTTCACCCACAGCAACCATGACTTTGGTCTCCATCTTCATCTGGACACTGACGCTCTGGACGAGAGGTAACACACATGAATATATGTATGTTTGTGTCTGATATAAAACTTGTAATTGTATTTGAATCTCATGGTTTGCAGTTACAGTGAACACATGTACATGAAATGAACAATAATATGATAAATAATATGAACAATTATTTAATGAAAACCTCTGAGTACATATTATTCGACAAGCAAATTTAATTAATCATTTTTTTTTATTATTGATATAACATAGCGTCTTTAGGTTCCTGAAAAGTGCTTTATTATTTTTTATTATTATTGTTGTTGTTATTATTATATTAACTTATTTATTCTATTTTTATTTACTGTTTCATTTAGCATCCAGTGGTCAGGTGACTGTCACTCAGAGTCCAGAAGTGAAAACTGTTTCTACAGGACAATCAGTCACCATCAACTGTAGAACCAGTAGTGGAGTTTATAATGGTGACCGTATGGCCTGGTATCAGCAGAAACCTGGAGAAGCTCCTAAACTCCTGATCTACTTAGTTAACACTAGACAGTCAGGTATTTCAGATCGTTTCAGTGGCAGTGGATCTGGATCTGACTTCACTCTGACCATCAGTAACGTCCAGACTGAAGATGCAGGAGATTATTACTGTCAGAGTTACCATAGCATCAGTGGTAGCCGGTTCACACAGTGAAATAGATTCGTACAAAAACCTCCCTCAGTCAGAGACTGCACAGAGACTGCACTGCTGCAGCTGCACCCTACTGCAGGTGCTGAGGGGGAGGATGATACACACAATAACACACTCTGTGGAGGAGAGACACACACCACACTAACACACACCTCCACACACAATAACACACTCTGTGGAGGAGAGACACACACCTCACTAACACACACTACTCCACACACAATAACAAACTCTGTGGAGGAGACACACACACCTCACCAACACACACCTCCACACACACAATAACACACTCTGTGGAGGAGAGACACACACCTCACTAACACACACCTCCACACACAGTAACACACTCTGTAGAGGAGAGACACACACCTCACTAACACACACCTCCACACACACAATAACACACTCTGTGGAGGAGAGACACACACCTCACCAACACACACCTCCACACACACAATAACACACTCTGTGGAGGAGAGACACACTCCTCACTAACACACACCTCCACACACACAATAACACACTCTGTGGAGGAGAGACACACACCTCACTAACACACCTCCACACACAATAACACACTCTGTGGAGGAGAGACACACACCTCACTAACACACACCTCCACACACACAATAACACACTCTGTGGAGGAGAGACACACACCTCACTAACACACACCTCCACACACAATAACACACTCTGTGGAGGAGAGACACACACCTCACTAACACACACCTCCACACACAATACCACACTCTGTGGAGGAGAGACACACACCTCACTAACACACACCTCCACACACAATAACACACTCTGTGGAGGAGAAACACACACCTCACTAACACACACCTCCACACACACAATAACACACTCTGTGGAGGAGAGACACACACCTCACTAACACACACCTCCACACACACAATAACACACTCTGTGGAGGAGAGACACACACCTCACCAACACACACCTCCACACACACAATAACACACTCTGTGGAGGAGAGACACACACCTCACTAACACACACCTCCACACACAATAACACACTCTGTGGAGAAGAGACACACACCTCACTAACACACACCTCCACACACAGTAACACACTCTGTGGAGGAGAGACACACACCTCACTAACACACACCTCCACACACACAATAACACACTCTGTGGAGGAGAGACACACACCTCACTAACACACACCTCCACACACACAATAACACACTCTGTGGAGGAGAGACACACACCTCACCAACACACACCTCCACACACACAATAACACACACCTCACTAACACACACCTCCACACACAGTAACACACTCTGTAGAGGAGACACACACCTCACTAACACACACCTCCACACACACAATAACACACTCTGTGGAGGAGAGACACACACCTCACCAACACACACCTCCACACACACAATAACACACTCTGTGGAGAAGAGACACACACTTCACTAACACACCTCCACACGCAATAACACACTCTGTGGAGGAGAGACACACACCTCACTAACACACACCTCCACACACAATAACACACTCTGTGGAGGAGAGACACACACCTCACTAACACACACCTCCACACACAATAACACACTGTGGAGGAGAGACACACACCTCACTAAAACACACCTCCACACACAATAACACACTCTGTGGAGGAGAAACACACACCTCACTAACACACACCTCCACACACACAATAACACATTCTGTGGAGGAGAGACACACACCTCACCAACACACACCTCCACACACACATTAACACACTCTGTGGAGGAGAGACACACACCTCACTAACACACACCTCCACACACAATTACACACTCTGTGGAGGAGAGACACACACCTCACCAACACACACCTCCACACACAATAACACACTCTGTGGAGGAGACACACACCTCACTAACACACACTTCCACACACAATAACACACTCTGTGGAGGAGAGACACACACCTCACTAACACACACCTCCACACACACAATAACACACTCTGTGGAGGAGACACACACCTCACTAACACACACCTCCACACACAATAACACACTCTGTGGAGGAGACACACACCTCACTAACACACACCTCCACACACAATAACACACTCTGTGGAGGAGAGACACACACCTCACCAACACACACCTCCACACACAATAACACACTCTGTGGAGGAGACACACACCTCACTAAAACACACTTCCACACACAATAACACACTCTGTGGAGGAGAGACACACACCTCACCAACACACACCTCCACACACACAATAACACACTCTGTGGAGAAGAGACACACACTTCACTAACACACCTCTACACACAATAACACACTCTGTGGAGAAGAGACACACACCTCACTAACACACACCTCCACACACAATAACACACTCTGTGGAGAAGAGACACACACCTCACTAACACACACCTCCACACACAATAACACACTCTGTGGAGAAGAGACACACACCTCACTAACACACACCTCCACACACAATAACACACTCTGTGGAGGAGAGACACACACCTCACTAACACACACCTCCACACACACAATAACACACTCTGTGGAGGAGAGACACACACCTCACCAACACACACCTCCACACACACAATAACACACTCTGTGGAGAAGAGACACACACTTCACTAACACACCTCTACACACAATAACACACTCTGTGGAGAAGAGACACACACCTCACTAACACACACCTCCACACACAATAACACACTCTGTGGAGAAGAGACACACACCTCACTAACACACACCTCCACACACAATAACACACTCTGTGGAGAAGAGACACACACCTCACTAACACACACCTCCACACACAATAACACACTCTGTGGAGGAGAGATACACACCTCACTAACACACACACCTCCACACACAATAACACACTCTGTGGAGGACAGACACACACCTCACTAACACACACAATAACACACTCTGTGGAGGAGCGACACACACCTCACTAACACACTTCCACACACAATAACACACTCTGTGGAGAAGAGACACACATTTCACTAACACACCTCCACACACAATAACACACTCTGTGGAGGAGAGACACACACCTCACTAACACACACCTCCACACACAATAACACACTCTGTGGAGGAGCGACACACACCTCCACACACAATAACACACTCTGTGGAGGAGCGACACACACCTCACTAACACACACCTCCACACACAATAACACACTCTGTGGATGAGAGACACACACCTCACTAACACACACCTCCACACACACAATAACACACTCTGTGGAAGAGAGACACACACAAATCACCAACACACACCTCCACACATAATAACACACTCTGTGGAGGAGAGACACACACCTCACTAACACACACCTCCACACACAATAACACACTCTGTGGAGGAGAGACACACACCTCACCAACACACACCTCCACACACACAATAACACACTCTGTGGAGAAGAGACACACACTTCACTAACACACCTCCACACACAATAACACTCTGTGGAGGAGAGACACACACCTCACTAACACACACCTCCACACACAATAACACACTCTGTGGAGGAGAGACACACACCTCACTAACACACACCTCCACACACACAATAACACACTCTGTGGAGGAGAGACACACACCTCACCAACACACACCTCCACACACACAATAACACACTCTGTGGAGGAGAGACACACTCCTCACTAACACACACCTCCACACACACAATAACACACTCTGTGGAGGAGAGACACACACCTCACTAACACACACCTCCACACACAATAACACACTCTGTGGAGGAGAGACACACACCTCACTAACACACACCTCCACACACACAATAACACACTCTGTGGAGGAGAGACACACACCTCACTAACACACACCTCCACACACAATAACAAACTCTGTGGAGGAGACACATACACCTCACCAACACACACCTCCACACACACAATAACACACTCTGTGGAGGAGAGACACACACCTCACTAACACACACCTCCACACACAGTAACACACTCTGTAGAGGAGAGACACACACCTCACTAACACACTCCTCCACACACACAATAACACACTCTGTGGAGGAGAGACACACACCTCACCAACACACACCTCCACACACACAATAACACACTCTGTGGAGGAGAGACACACTCCTCACTAACACACACCTCCACACACACAATAACACACTCTGTGGAGGAGAGACACACACCTCACTAACACACACCTCCACACACAATAACACACTCTGTGGAGGAGAGACACACACCTCACTAACACACACCTCCACACACACAATAACACACTCTGTGGAGGAAAGACACACACCTCACTAATACACACCTCCACACACAATAACACACTCTGTGGAGAAGAGACACACACCTCACTAACACACACCTCCACACACAATAACACACTCTGTGGAGAAAAGACACACACCTCACTAACACACACCTCCACACACAATAACACACTCTGTGGAGGAGAGACACACACCTCACTAACACACACCTCCACACACACAATAACACACTCTGTGGAGGAGAGACACACACCTCACCAACACACACCTCCACACACACAATAACACACTCTGTGGAGAAGAGACACACACTTCACTAACACACCTCTACACACAATAACACACTCTGTGGAGAAGAGACACACACCTCACTAACACACACCTCCACACACAATAACACACTCTGTGGAGAAGAGACACACACCTCACTAACACACACCTCCACACACAATAACACACTCTGTGGAGAAGAGACACACACCTCACTAACACACACCTCCACACACAATAACACACTCTGTGGAGGAGAGATACACACCTCACTAACACACACACCTCCACACACAATAACACACTCTGTGGAGGACAAACACACACCTCACTAACACACTTCCACACACAATAACACACTCTGTGGAGGAGCGACACACACCTCACTAACACACTTCCACACACAATAACACACTCTGTGGAGAAGAGACACACACTTCACTAACACAACTCCACACACAATAACACACTCTGTGGAGGAGAGACACACACCTCACCAACACACACCTCCACACACACAATAACACACTCTGTGGAGGAGAGACACACACCTCACTAACACACACATCCACACACAGTAACACACTCTGTAGAGGAGACACACACCTCACTAACACACACCTCCACACACACAATAACACACTTTGTGGAGGAGAGACACACACCTCACCAACACACACCTCCACACACACAATAACACACTCTGTGGAGGAGAGACACACACCTCACTAACACACACCTCCACACACAGTAACACACTCTGTAGAGGAGAGACACACACCTCACTAACACACACCTCCACACACACAATAACACACTCTGTGGAGGAGAGACACACACCTCACCAACACAAACCTCCACACACACAATAACACACTCTGTGGAGGAGAGACACACTCCTCACTAACACACACCTCCACACACACAATAACACACTCTGTGGAGGAGAGACACACACCTCACTAACACACACCTCCACGCACAATAACACACTCTGTGGAGGAGAGACACACACCTCACTAACACACACCTCCACACACACAATAACACACTCTGTGGAGGAAAGACACACACCTCACTAACACACACCTCCACACACAATAACACACTCTGTGGAGGAGAGACACACACCTCACTAACACACACCTCCACACACACAATAACACACTCTGTGGAGGAGAGACACACACCTCACTAACACACACCTCCACACACACAATAACACACTCTGTGGAGGAGAGACACACACCTCACCAACACACACCTCCACACACACAATAACACACTCTGTGGAGGAGAGACACACACCTCACTAACACACACCTCCACACACAATAACACACTCTGTGGAGAAGAGACACACACCTCACTAACACACACCTCCACACACAGTAACACACTCTGTGGAGGAGAGACACACACCTCACTAACACACACCTCCACACACACAATAACACACTATGTGGAGGAGAGACACACACCTCACTAACACACACCTCCACACACACAATAACACACTCTGTGGAGGAGAGACACACACCTCACCAACACACACCTCCACACACACAATAACACACTCTGTGGAGGAGAGACACACACCTCACTAACACACACATCCACACACAGTAACACACTCTGTAGAGGAGACACACACCTCACTAACACACACCTCCACACACACAATAACACACTCTGTGGAGGAGAGACACACACCTCACCAACACACACCTCCACACACACAATAACACACTCTGTGGAGAAGAGACACACACTTCACTAACACACCTCCACACGCAATAACACACTCTGTGGAGGAGAGACACACACCTCACTAACACACACCTCCACACACAATAACACACTCTGTGGAGGAGAGACACACACCTCACTAACACACACCTCCACACACAATAACACACTGTGGAGGAGAGACACACACCTCACTAACACACACCTCCACACACAATAACACACTCTGTGGAGGACAGACACACACCTCACTAACACACACCTCCACACACACAATAAAACACTCTGTGGAGGAGAGACTCACACCTCACCAACACACACCTCCACACACACATTAACACACTCTGTGGAGGAGAGACACACACCTCACTAACACACACCTCCACACACAATTACACACTCTGTGGAGGAGAGACACACACCTCACTAACACACACCTCCACACACAATAACACACTCTGTGGAGGAGAGACACACACCTCACCAACACACACCTCCACACACAATAACACACTCTGTGGAGGAGACACACACCTCACTAACACACACTTCCACACACAATAACACACTCTGTGGAGGAGAGACACACACCTCACTAACACACACCTCCACACACACAATAACACACTCTGTGGAGAAGAGACACACACCTCACCAACACACACCTCCACACACAATAACACACTCTGTGGAGGAGAGACACACACCTCACTAACACACACCTCCACACACAATAACACACTCTGTGGAGGAGAGACACACACCTCACCAACACACACCTCCACACACAATAACACACTCTGTGGAGGAGACACACACCTCACTAACACACACTTCCACACACAATAACACACTCTGTGGAGGAGAGACACACACCTCACCAACACACACCTCCACACACACAATAACACACTCTGTGGAGAAGAGACACACACTTCACTAACACACCTCTACACACAATAACACACTCTGTGGAGGAGAGACACACACCTCACTAACACACACCTCCACACACAATAACACACTCTGTGGAGAAGAGACACACACCTCACTAACACACACCTCCACACACAATAACACACTCTGTGGAGAAAAGACACACACCTCACTAACACACACCTCCACACACAATAACACACTCTGTGGAGGAGAGACACACACCTCACTAACACACACCTCCACACACACAATGACACACTCTGTGGAGGAGAGACACACACCTCACCAACACACACCTCCACACACACAATAACACACTCTGTGGAGAAGAGACACACACTTCACTAACACACCTCTACACACAATAACACACTCTGTGGAGAAGAGACACACACCTCACTAACACACACCTCCACACACAATAACACACTCTGTGGAGAAGAGACACACACCTCACTAACACACACCTCCACACACAATAACACACTCTGTGGAGAAGAGACACACACCTCACTAACACACACCTCCACACACAATAACACACTCTGTGGAGGAGAGATACACACCTCACTAACACACACACCTCCACACACAATAACACACTCTGTGGAGGACAGACACACACCTCACTAACACACTTCCACACACAATAACACACTCTGTGGAGGAGCGACACACACCTCACTAACACACTTCCACACACAATAACACACTCTGTGGAGAAGAGACACACACTTCACTAACACACCTCCACACACAATAACACACTCTGTGGAGGAGAGACACACACCTCACCAACACACACCTCCACACACACAATAACACACTCTGTGGAGGAGAGACACACACCTCACTAACACACACATCCACACACAGTAACACACTCTGTAGAGGAGACACACACCTCACTAACACACACCTCCACACACACAATAACACACTCTGTGGAGGAGAGACACACACCTCACCAACACACACCTCCACACACACAATAACACACTTTGTGGAGAAGAGACACACACTTCACTAACACACCTCCACACGCAATAACACACTCTGTGGAGGAGAGACACACACCTCACTAACACACACCTCCACACACAATAACACACTCTGTGGAGGAGAGACACACACCTCACTAACACACACCTCCACACACAATAACACACTGTGGAGGAGAGACACACACCTCACTAACACACACCTCCACACACAATAACACACTCTGTGGAGGACAGACACACACCTCACTAACACACACCTCCACACACACAATAAAACACTCTGTGGAGGAGAGACTCACACCTCACCAACACACACCTCCACACACACATTAACACACTCTGTGGAGGAGAGACACACACCTCACTAACACACACCTCCACACACAATTACACACTCTGTGGAGGACAGACACACACCTCACTAACACACACCTCCACACACAATAACACACTCTGTGGAGGAGAGACACACACCTCACCAACACACACCTCCACACACAATAACACACTCTGTGGAGGAGACACACACCTCACTAACACACACTTCCACACACAATAACACACTATGTGGAGGAGAGACACACACCTCACTAACACACACCTCCACACACACAATAACACACTCTGTGGAGAAGAGACACACACCTCACCAACACACACCTCCACACACAATAACACACTCTGTGGAGGAGACACACACCTCACTAACACACACCTCCACACACAATAACACACTCTGTGGAGGAGAGACACACACCTCACCAACACACACCTCCACACACAATAACACACTCTGTGGAGGAGACACACACCTCACTAACACACACTTCCACACACAATAACACACTCTGTGGAGGAGAGACACACACCTCACCAACACACACCTCCACACACACAATAACACACTCTGTGGAGAAGAGACACACACTTCACTAACACACCTCTACACACAATAACACACTCTGTGGAGGAGAGACACACACCTCACTAACACACACCTCCACACACAATAACACACTCTGTGGAGAAGAGACACACACCTCACTAACACACACCTCCACACACAATAACACACTCTGTGGAGAAAAGACACACACCTCACTAACACACACCTCCACACACAATAACACACTCTGTGGAGGAGAGACACACACCTCACTAACACACACCTCCACACACACAATAACACACTCTGTGGAGGAGAGACACACACCTCACCAACACACACCTCCACACACACAATAACACACTCTGTGGAGAAGAGACACACACTTCACTAACACACCTCTACACACAATAACACACTCTGTGGAGAAGAGACACACACCTCACTAACACACACCTCCACACACAATAACACACTCTGTGGAGAAGAGACACACACCTCACTAACACACACCTCCACACACAATAACACACTCTGTGGAGAAGAGACACACACCTCACTAACACACACCTCCACACACAATAACACACTCTGTGGAGGAGAGATACACACCTCACTAACACACACACCTCCACACACAATAACACACTCTGTGGAGGACAGACACACACCTCACTAACACACTTCCACACACAATAACACACTCTGTGGAGGAGCGACACACACCTCACTAACACACACCTCCACACACAATAACACACTCTGTGGAGAAGAGACACACACCTCACTAACACACACCTCCACACACAATAACACACTCTGTGGAGAAAAGACACACACCTCACTAACACACACCTCCACACACAATAACACACTCTGTGGAGGAGAGACACACACCTCACTAACACACACCTCCACACACACAATGACACACTCTGTGGAGGAGAGACACACACCTCACCAACACACACCTCCACACACACAATAACACACTCTGTGGAGAAGAGACACACACTTCACTAACACACCTCTACACACAATAACACACTCTGTGGAGAAGAGACACACACCTCACTAACACACACCTCCACACACAATAACACACTCTGTGGAGAAGAGACACACACCTCACTAACACACACCTCCACACACAATAACACACTCTGTGGAGAAGAGACACACACCTCACTAACACACACCTCCACACACAATAACACACTCTGTGGAGGAGAGATACACACCTCACTAACACACACACCTCCACACACAATAACACACTCTGTGGAGGACAGACACACACCTCACTAACACACTTCCACACACAATAACACACTCTGTGGAGGAGCGACACACACCTCACTAACACACTTCCACACACAATAACACACTCTGTGGAGAAGAGACACACACTTCACTAACACACCTCCACACACAATAACACACTCTGTGGAGGAGAGACACACACCTCACCAACACACACCTCCACACACACAATAACACACTCTGTGGAGGAGAGACACACACCTCACTAACACACACATCCACACACAGTAACACACTCTGTAGAGGAGACACACACCTCACTAACACACACCTCCACACACACAATAACACACTCTGTGGAGGAGAGACACACACCTCACCAACACACACCTCCACACACACAATAACACACTTTGTGGAGAAGAGACACACACTTCACTAACACACCTCCACACGCAATAACACACTCTGTGGAGGAGAGACACACACCTCACTAACACACACCTCCACACACAATAACACACTCTGTGGAGGAGAGACACACACCTCACTAACACACACCTCCACACACAATAACACACTGTGGAGGAGAGACACACACCTCACTAACACACACCTCCACACACAATAACACACTCTGTGGAGGACAGACACACACCTCACTAACACACACCTCCACACACACAATAAAACACTCTGTGGAGGAGAGACTCACACCTCACCAACACACACCTCCACACACACATTAACACACTCTGTGGAGGAGAGACACACACCTCACTAACACACACCTCCACACACAATTACACACTCTGTGGAGGACAGACACACACCTCACTAACACACACCTCCACACACAATAACACACTCTGTGGAGGAGAGACACACACCTCACCAACACACACCTCCACACACAATAACACACTCTGTGGAGGAGACACACACCTCACTAACACACACTTCCACACACAATAACACACTATGTGGAGGAGAGACACACACCTCACTAACACACACCTCCACACACACAATAACACACTCTGTGGAGAAGAGACACACACCTCACCAACACACACCTCCACACACAATAACACACTCTGTGGAGGAGACACACACCTCACTAACACACACCTCCACACACAATAACACACTCTGTGGAGGAGAGACACACACCTCACCAACACACACCTCCACACACAATAACACACTCTGTGGAGGAGACACACACCTCACTAACACACACTTCCACACACAATAACACACTCTGTGGAGGAGAGACACACACCTCACCAACACACACCTCCACACACACAATAACACACTCTGTGGAGAAGAGACACACACTTCACTAACACACCTCTACACACAATAACACACTCTGTGGAGGAGAGACACACACCTCACTAACACACACCTCCACACACAATAACACACTCTGTGGAGAAGAGACACACACCTCACTAACACACACCTCCACACACAATAACACACTCTGTGGAGAAAAGACACACACCTCACTAACACACACCTCCACACACAATAACACACTCTGTGGAGGAGAGACACACACCTCACTAACACACTTCCACACACAATAACACACTCTGTGGAGAAGAGACACACACTTCACTAACACACCTCCACACACAATAACACACTCTGTGGAGGAGAGACACACACCTCACTAACACACACCTCCACACACAATAACACACTCTGTGGAGGAGCGACACACACCTCACTAACACACACCTCCACACACAATAACACACTCTGTGGAGGAGAGACACACACCTCACTAACACACACCTCCACACACAATAACACACTCTGTGGATGAGAGACACACACCTCACTAACACACACCTCCACACACACAATAACACACTCTGTGGAAGAGAGACACACACAAATCACCAACACACACCTCCACACATAATAACACACTCTGTGGAGGAGAGACACACACCTCACTAACACACACCTCCACACACAATAACACACTCTGTGGAGGAGAGACACACACCTCACCAACACACACCTCCACACACACAATAACACACTCTGTGTAGGAGAGACACACACCTCACTAACACACACCTCCACACACCATAAACCACTCTGTGGAGGAGAGACACACACCTCACCAACACACACCTCCACACACACAATAACACACTCTGTGGAGGAGAGACACACACCTCACTAACACACACCTCCACACACAATAACACACTCTGTGAAGGAGAGACACACACCTCACCAACACACACCTCCACACACACAATAACACACTCTGTGGAGAAGAGACACACACTTCACTAAAACACCTCCACACACAATAACACTCTGTGGAGGAGAGACACACACCTCACTAACACACACCTCCACACACAATAACACACTCTGTGGAGGAGAGACACACACCTCACTAACACACACCTCCACACACAATAACACACTCTGTGGAGGAGAGCCCTCTCCAGGATGTGTTCCTGTCTTACTGGATTCTGGGTAAGCTCTGGACCCACATTGTCGCTTACAGACAATGAATTAATGAATGTCTGTGCTGTGTTTTTATTTTATATTTAAGTTTGTTGTGTGTGAGAGGGAATTAGCTGTGGGGGCATGTGGGTAAGAAGCCCATCCCTGAAGGCTCTTCTCTTCTAATTCAATAGCTCCTTTAGGTCATTGGTGACCCAGGGTTTGTTATTGAGGAAGCATCACACTGTCTTGATGAGTATGGTGTTATTCACACAGAAGTTAATCCACACTGTTATACAATTTGTCATGGAATTGATGACACCTTCATGGGATTCACAGAGTACATCCCAGTCCATGTCCTCAAAACACCCCTGAAGTGCCTCATTCATTTCCTGTGACCACCTCCTAACAGTCCTTGTCACAGGTTGCTGCTGAAAAACAGGTGTGTAAGTGGAGGTGAGAAATACCAGATTAGGTTCTAATCTGCTCCGGTTTCCTCCCACAGTCCATAAAACACACGTTGCAGGTGGATTGGCGACTCGAAAGTGTCCGTAGATGTGAGTGTGTGAGTGAATGTTTGTGTGTCTGTGTTGCCCTGTGAAGGACTGGCGTCTCCTCCAGGGTGTATTCCCGCCTTGCGCCCAATGATTCCAGGTAGGCTCTGGACCCCCCGCAACCCTAAATTGGATAAGCGGTTACAGATAATGGATGGTTCTGATCTTCCAAGTGTGGAGAAGGTGGTAGAGCAGTATGCGTCTTTCACATTTGCATATAATAAATCCAGTGATTTATTTCCTTCACATTATGTGTTACATGTCAGTGTAGGAAATGTCCAGAAAAATAAATTAATGAGAATTACCAAGAGACTCACATATACCACACAGTTTGTATTCACTTAAGCAATGTGTATTTACAAAATATTTATAATAGACAAAATCATACAGAATTAAATAAGCCAACAGACAAACAATAGAAACTAAGGCCATGTTTCCAGGGGTAAGCCGTGACCAAAGTTTCAAAAATAAGTCTAACTCCAAACCCCAAAACTAGTTTCCCTATACAAACATAAACACATAAATCACAGTTAATAGACCTGACTCCCTCTCCACAGACAGTAGTACAGGGCAATCCACAGAACTGACACCGGGGACCAAATAAGACCCATAACACTCTGGTTTTTGTAACAAACTGTTGAAGTGTTGGAAGTGTGGCAGAGAGTGAAGTGAGGTTAAAATCAACAGAAATCATGATGAATGCAGTTTGAGTGTTGTGTTTGGAGTCTGTGACTGACCTGATGACATCACATGACGTGTCACCAACAGCCAATAGCAGAATGTAAACAACAACAAAGATGGTCATGTGACCTCCCTCAGCAGATAATATGGAGGAAAACTCACAGCTCAGGGTTCAATATCCAGATGACAGAAACACTCTTTCACTGTTACATATCTGACATTACACCATCTGTTTTTAACAAACACTGCAGTCCCCCTCCTTTCTTCTCACCATTTTGTCTGAAGTCACAGTCTGAAAGTCAGGAACGGTGGTGTTGGAGTCTGCAATATGTTCCTGCAGCCATGTCTCAGTGAAACACAGTGCTGCATTCCCGGTATTCCCACTGAGTCCTTATCAGTACTCTGAGCTTATCCATCGTATTCACCAGTGACCTCACATTCCCCATTACAACCAAGGGAAGGTAGGGTTTATACGTCCTCCTTCTAGCTCTCCATTTTACACCAGCCCAACATCCCAGACATGTCCTCTTCAAACCATCATTTGGGGTCTCACTCTGGGCACTAGTGCAGCACCATCTCAGCCAAAGACATGGTGCCCCTTTGCTGCAGTAATACCCCTCCTACTACTCAAACACTACTCCAACTCCTCACAAAGTGTTGACGGGGATCTGTCACTCCAGAGAACAGTTACCCTGCTCCAAAGAACAAAGCTACACTGTAAAAAAAAATCCTAGTTTTATAGAAAATAACACTTTTTTTAAAAGTATGAATTTTACTTTGTTCAGCACAAGTTCAGAGTACATTGTTTATTGTTAGGTAGATTGCAGTAATAGTCCTAGCTCTGATTTTAAGATTGCCCAGAATGTATCCATTGGTTATATTTACTCATTTTAAAGTTAATGTTTTTCATTAAAAAATCATTTAAAGTGATTAGCTCATAAAAGGTTAAAATCTTATTCAAATCGTTTATTTCAGGTAAATGGTCAATAATTAAACATCTTTTAAACGTATCTTTTCTATACTAGTTGTGCACGCTAGTAAAGAAGAGTCAGACCATAAGATGGGACAGTTTTAACATTTTTATTGACCTCACCATAACATTTCTGCAGACTTCTTTGTTTAATTCCCAGGAGCCATGTCTGCAGCGTGGGTCAGTGGGCGTTGGTTTAGAGGAAGTGTGGGCTTACTGAGCATGTCTTTATAGAAATGCCTGGAATTCTGGGTAATCTGGACTGTACTACTTGGAACCTTTCTAGGGGGTAAACCATGTTTGTACAAAGAGCTAGTGGGTATTTTACAACATTTCTTCCATTGATATTTATTGTGATAGTTTATGCAAAGTGTGAGATTGAATGTGAAGTAGTGATGTCCAGCTAAGTGGAGTTCTTCACATTCACTGTTACTGGGGAATGTACCTTGAATGTTAAATGGTTTGATCCATAGTGTTAAAAGAGGACTGATTATACTGTCAAGGATGTTTTTTTCCCCCTGTTCTCTCAAGCTCACAGGCTAGAAGCTGTGCTTGTTGCATAAACTTTAAATTTGCAAGCGTCAATAAATGTCTAGACATGACTCCTCAATGTGTCTCTTAGCCTTGTTTTTGGTCACACCCTGACACCTGTAAAATTACTATTTTGGGAGATTAATGGTGTTGATTGGACAGTGATAATATCAACCCATGGTTGAAGAGCTTTTTTTTTTTTATAATATAGACTTATGGTAGTAATATAGATAAGCTACTGTATATTTGTGAAAACCTTTCCAGGTGAATGCAGAAAAGGCTCTGCAATTAAAGGTCTTGTTGCAGGTGGACCACATTTCAGTTAAGCTAATGCAGATCTTCAGAAAAAAGTGAATGGATGAAGGAGACAACGCATCTTACAAGCACAGGCATGGTTTGTGTAAATTTATTAAAAATCATTATTGGGGTCAATGTAAGGATTTTGTACATCACACCTTATTTAGTCCTAATGGAATCCATTGTCTTTCCCATATACTAGAAACGTAAAGTAAAATAATGCATAACAAGTTTGGCCTGTGGTTTGTTAACAACACAGCCAGAGTAGCAACAGCACAGCACAGAGAAAGAGCAGGAGCAGATGCAGCAGCACAGCCCAGAGACCAGTGTAGCAGCACAAACCAGAGACCAGTGTAGCAGCACAGCCCAGAGACCAGTGTAGCAGCAGCACAGCCCAGAGACCAGTGTAGCAGCAGCACAGACCAGAGACCAGTGTAGCAGCACAAACCAGAGACCAGTGTAGCAGCACAAACCAGAGACCAGTGTAGCAGCAGCACAGCCCAGAGACCAGTGTAGCAGCACAAACCAGAGACCAGTGTAACAGCAGCACAGCCCAGAGACCAGTGTAGCAGCACAAACCAGAGACCAGAGCAGCAGCAGCACAGCCCAGAGCCAGAGCTCACAGTACAAATTTGGTAGTTTTTTTTTAACTTGAGTCACTTTTTTGTGCCTAAATCACAGATGTCACAGTCATTGATTCAGTTGTTTAATTTGAATACATAATGCTCTTGTAGAAATGGATTTGCAGTGTTCATTCTTGGAAGGAATCTGATGTTTAGATGCATAAACAAAGCTCTTTAGGTTTTCAAAGGGTCTCAGATAAGGTGAACTTGCCAGGACTTGATACATTTTCTAAAGAAATTCTCACAGCCACATGTTCACCTAATTTTTGTCCCTTTAAAAATGGAGCTTCAGTAACCTGCACATTTCTGCCCCCAGACATCCATTTTTTCCAAGGATGAAATTTATGATGTAATTTCAACATCAATAAATATTCTACATTCAGAGATTCAGAATCTAAGTAAATGATGAATCAGAGAATGATCAGTTATATCAAATCATAGTAATTACTTCAGTATATAAGCACTGTAATATTGCTAGAGTTATAGGCACATGATTAACATCAGCAAACATCCACTTTTCTGAGGTGTCATTGATAATCTTAGCGTAAGTTTTGTTTCACATCAGTGTTGTGTGTTTGTATTTGTGTTCAGGCTGCTGCTATTGGTGAAGTGGAGAAAGACACTGAGTGAAGAGTCATGGGGATTTACACGATTCAAAGTAATTATAATGAAAATGATGCTGAGCCACAGGACTTTGTCATTATTATAGAGGACATTTAGGTGCTCAAAATTTTTGCATTCATAATGATTTTTGAACTCATTTATTCCCTTGATCTCTGTGTTCCTGACAATTTGAATGTACATTTGACTTGGTCCTGGAAATCCTGAATAATTTGAATGCATATAATGAACACAAATTTTGCCAGAGTCTGACAAATGTTGTCAGAGTTCAGTCTTTATGCTCATGTTGTTTTTGGAAATGATAATTGCGTACATGTTGATTTTTGAAATAGAATTTGTGTTTTTAGTCTTGTTTTGAGTCTTGACTGGGGTCAGGAAAGGAGGAGATATTAGTATTAGGATAATAAAACCAATTACATGATGGAGGTATATAGTTATATTGCCTAATTTTCTTGTCATGAATGTCTGAGAACCTGTTGTTTTTGATTGTAAACAGCCAGTCTACAGCTGTTTATATTTAAAACCTGAACAGTTCTTGACAACATTTGTGCATAAACTGTTAACTTTATCTGCTTAATTTAGTGCTTATTTGAGTTGATTTCTAATTTCTGATCAACACATTAGAAATTCAATTTCAATTTAATTTCAATTTAATTCTGTTCATCTGTTAGTTAGGAGTTAGGATGAATGTGAAGGTAACAATAATATGTGAATGTTCTCTGAGTGTTGCTGTACATTAACAGTATTTCTCTGCTGACCTTGCAGCATTATTATTTTATTGAAAGTGTTTAATCATATTATTTCTGGAAAAATCTGTAAAATAAAGGTATTTCTTGCAGAACTTTTAGTGCCATCACTATATTGAAAGTGTTTTTTCATAATAATTCAGGAAAAATCTCTAAAATAATGGTATTTCTTTGTGGAACTTGTAGTGACATCAATATATTGAAATATTTTTATCGTAATAATTCAGGAAAACTCTGTATAACGGTATTTTCCTATATACATTTTCTGTAAATTTATTGATTTCCACAGAATTTAAAATAGGATATTTGACTTTAATTTTATGGTTTTAGTTTGGCAGCCATTGCTGCCAGTCATTTGACCGTTTTTTATGATTTATTTATTTTTTTTACATTGTTCTCCACCTTTGGCATTGACAATGTTGAACTCAAACTCATGTGCAGCTGCTACAGAGCTTCACATTTCATTTAATGATTTTTACAGAGATACACCAGGTATCTCGTTATAAGAAATCTACAGACGTTAGAGTGTAAAGTGTAGACCACTCATACTACACAACAAAAGGTGGCCTCTTTTCTTTGGACCTGTGTTACACTGTTTCAGGTCAAAAAGGCTTTCTCCTTTAACTTGGACACGAACTCCAACTCATATTACGGGGTAAAAAGCACAACTTAAATTGTCAGTGTTATTATTCTTGAATGTCTGAATGTGTCTGTGTGCTCCGCATACCATTAGAAACCACAGATCCTACCATTTCTATAAATAACACTCTCATCACAGTGCTTTGAAGCCTCTGGGAGTAATCCAGTGTGAAAAACCACCTAAAAAACAAGGTGCTCCTTCAATATGTGTTATGTTCTTGTCATGAAGGATTCTAATCATATTCACTATAATAATAAATAAGGACTCTGCAAAGGGACAAGAACGACTTGTTTACTTTCAGTTTTGTTTTGACTCACATGACGTCAACCCACGCTGTCTCTGGGCAGAAAAATATGAGTCATCAGCAAAAACATATTTCTATTATTGATTCATAGTTTTTCAAGGTTTTTGTAGATTTCACATCAAATAATATTGCATTAGATCAACAAATATAAACTAAAACACGTAATTATTATTTCCAAATGATATGATTTTTTATGTTGCTGAATAATAATCATTTCTTATATTATTAACAGCTTTCATCATTTTCCAGCCAAGTTTTACCAAATAACAACCTCAGGATTCAGGTCTTAGACCCTGAGCTGGTCCTCTCTCACAGTTGCCCTGTGTGCTAATACATCAAATTGATTACTGTCTAAGGCCCCTGCCTTTGGATCCACAGGTGCTTTTATAATAAGATTCAGTTTTGTAAGAGCCTTTGTTCACATAAATGTGTGTAATGTAATGTGTAATGTTTATCAGAAATCTGCTGAACTACACGGGCTTCTTCAGTGTCACTAATAAGCTTTCTCTGGCCTCACAGAGCACACAGATGAACAGTCTCAGAGAGAACCAGCTTTGTCATCATTATTAAATTATAGTATTTTTACATTAAACATTGTTATTCTTTGTGTTGGGTTTGGTTTAATGCCAAAATCTTTCAGATCTAACATTACCAAAAACATCAGCTATAAAATAATTAAAATGAATAATCAATACACAGTGTTGTAAACGTGCTTCTGTCTGTGGTTTAACACATGTGGGCTTATGCTGGCACCATACCTTGTGGAGTGCAATTATATTTGATTGGACAGTGACGATATATGTCTGGTTTCATTTGAAGAAATCCAACACAGAATTTCTTAGGAATGTGATGACTGTACCTTGTCCCTTTTCATTTTATCCACGTCCTCCTCTGACATTCCTCTTGACCTCAGGAAAGTTTCAAGGTCCTCCTCCATTTCTAGGTCATAAGATTAAAATCAGAATCATCAGTTTCAGGTTTATTCCATTCCAGTGATTGTTTCTCAGCTCTCAATCAAAGCCTATACAATTCAGACATTTAGCTACATGCAAAAGCAAATCAAAAAGTAAATGATTGAATCACCTATATACACTGCCCTTGTGCTGATTAATAGACTAGAACATCTATGTTATAGCCCAAGTACAAGATTACATTTACAGATACCTTGCTAGACCCTACCATTAGACAATACAAATACAGCTGTGAATACAGCGTTGGATGGATTTGTTAATTGCTATGTAATGAGGATGAGATAATTTAAAGTGCAAGCGCATGGACAAAGGTTACGTGAACAGTTCAGAGATACAGACAATAAACCGTTTCTAAACAATGGGAGAGAATGGAGAGTGAACACCTAAATAAATGTTTAGCTATTGGTAGTGTATTGGAGTAACGTGTGTATGTGTGTAAAGGTCTGTTCTGGCAGACAATTGTATCCCGTTTTTACAAATCCCCAAAAAAAAAAAAAAACAGAATTCCCAGATAAAACGAAATGCATGGTGTAGCGACCGGCTCGCTAGCTCCACAACTACGGCATTCTGACTTGCACTTTCAGGACGCTACCGAACGTATAAAAACTTGTTGTTCACAACTTCCTCTGATGTTAGGCAGATCCTTACAGATGTATGAACAAGTCGCACTGGGAATTTATTTAGCTTAACTAACTGTGTTAGTAGAGATAAATAAATACATATATCTGTTTCAAGTGGCTGGATTTACTTGGAAACTGCATTGTCCTGATGTGTTGACTGAGCCCCAAAGACAATTGTGTATCATTTGTGAGGGAACGCAAAACGATTTGCGAGGGAACGCAATTGTGTTTGTGAGGGAACGCAAA
This sequence comes from Hoplias malabaricus, assembly GCF_029633855.1. Lineage (NCBI taxonomy): Eukaryota > Metazoa > Chordata > Actinopteri > Characiformes > Erythrinidae > Hoplias > Hoplias malabaricus. The sequence goes on along the minus strand of NC_089803.1, from coordinate 5,650,067 downwards.
ACGATTTGCGAGGGAATGCAAAATTAATAGTTTTTTTTTTCAAGACCCTTTAGGGGGCTCTGTATAAAAACCCTACATTCTGTATCATTGTTTATTATGGTTCATTTTCAAGATTTACCATAACAATAAATTCTTTGCTTCATGTCTAGACAAAGACAGTCAAGGAATTAATGAACAAAAATGGCTGGTTATTGATAAAATTCCTTTTTTTTTTGTACACATCAAAAATTTATTTGAAATTCATTCATTCATTCATTCATTCATTCATTCATTATCTGTAACCGCTTATCCAGTTCAGGGTCGCGGTGGGTCCAGAGCCTACCTGGAATCATTGGGCGCAGGAATACACCCTGGAGGGGGCTCCAGTCCTTCACAGGGCAACTTATTTGAAATAATGAACACTTAATAGTGAAATTAATACAGCTGAAAAAAATTTAAAAAGTAATAAACAGTACAGGACTGTATTAACTGAGACACTAATTATTTAGAACGAAATGCATGGTGTAGCGACCGGCTCGCTAGCTCCACAACTATGGCATTCTGACTTGCACTTTCAGGATGCTAAAGTGTGATGCATTTATTTGAGAAAACATATTTACATGTGAAGCAGCTAACGTTAGTTATGCTAGTGTTATTTGGCATCTGGGAAATCTCAGTGATTATTTACATACCATTCATTTCCATGGCCAATAATTTCCTCCAAAACCATATGCAATTTCATATCCTTTTTTGATGTATTTTATTTGTTATGTTATTTGTTTTTTTGATGTTATTGTAAACAAGCAGAGGGCTTCCACTGACTTCAATCTTCTTCATTCTACAGTTGGGGCTCTTGTGTTCATCATTCACTAGTCTTCCTAATGACACCAGTCTTCATTTGCAGTATCGATACTTTATAAAATAATAGGAAGAAATAAAACACAACACAAATATTAATTATTAGTATTCTAAAACCCGAATTAATGATTTATAATCCCCTACTTGTTATTTTTATGTTACTCCCACAGATGTGCATTACGTACATAGACAAACAACAATGTTATATTTGTAATTAATATTCCTAATGTAGACAATGTTGTTAGAAATGTCAAATTTAATCTATGTGTGAAAATGTATAATTGTAGGAAAAACTAAATTACATTAATATAAGACATTACTCTGTAACACATTACACCCAACACTGCTGACCACTGACTACAGGTTCCATATGGAAAATAATGCACAATGGAATGTGAAGACAAAAGGCTCAATAAGTAATTTATTTATGGCTATATTCCTGATTTAGAACAGATCCTCCTGCTCAGCTTACCACCACATTTTGCTCTTACATTTCAAATTTCAAACATGAATAGAGACTGTGGTAATTATTTATTCTCCTTTGAGATTCACTGTATTCCAACTTTTCTCCTCTATATTCCACCACAAAATCACCCTTTGAAATTGAACTTAAGGAGAAGACACCGTGACCTGTCAATTATTGAATACATTAATTATTAATACATTATATAGCACAGTGTAAAGCATCTGTTTTCTGATTTTTTATTACTAATTGTAATAAAACAATATGTGTTAGTGCAAATGGTTAGCACAGTCTATCTTACACGTGTGAACCCTTTTTGTTGCTTCAGAAGATAATTTACTTGAACACGTTTCAATGCTTAAACAATATGTATCATTCATTTTTTCATATTCAGTAACTGCTTTATCCAATTCAGGTTCTCAGTGAATCAGGAGCCTGCACAGAATAACTAGGCGCAAGGCATAAAACAATATGAAATGCTATTATTGTTATTATAATTGAAGTCAAATGTACAAACACTTACACTATGGTCATTAAAACTTAAAAATATCTTTGCTCTCTACATATTCCATGTTAATAATCTATAGTGATACCAAGTTGTTCAGGGCATCTACACTGACTTATTTACTTTTGACAGCATTCAGGGTGTGGAATTCTTTAGGCAAATCTCAGTGGAGCGATGTAAATGACAGATGAGAATTATGTTCATTATTCTTTTTTTAGGACCTACCATAACAAAAGTGCACTTAGACCCTATGTACCCACCCTTACAATCAATGTACTTCTGCTCTAGCTGACTAGTTTTCTTGGTCTTTGTGGTCACATGATGGATGGATGGCATAATGAAGTGGCCTGATTCTTCCTGGCATTTTTGAATCTATAAAAAAATATTTTTGTATGATTAAATAAACTTTTATTTTAGAGAAAAGCCACTGGACAGACATATTTTCTCTCACAAGTGATTAAGAAAATATGATAGAGAACATTCTAACATGTCATTTTATCATGCAGTATACAGACTGATTGCAAAACCCAGGGGATGGGGGATACATGTGTGTCCTACAGGTGTTACATAAATGTATTCTACTGTAACATTAAACAGATAATTATAGTAAAAAAAAGAAATCCTCCCTTCAACACTATGCTCATGGTTTGAAGACATTACCTAAACATTAATAAAATATAACTTCATAACAATGACTATACTTCATCTGTGTAAATGTGTTTGTTATGTGCTTATTTTAGGCTGAGATACACTACTGTGTGTTCTCCCAAGATTACTTCTGAAATAAAAAGTGTTAATAACTTTTTAATACAAATGTTTGGCTCCCTTTAATTCTATAACAGATATTCTGCTTCTGACTAAATATTGCATCACTACTGTGGTGATGTGAAAGAAGCCACATAAAAATCAGAGAGGTCAGATCACTTATTTGTTACATAATTTCCAGGGAGATACTCCTATGTTGTAGTTAATATTTAACCTGAAGGTGGGATATAACTGCTATAATTGAAGTTGTATAATAACATAATTTAAAGAAAACATAAAATCTGAACTCCTCCCCTCAGCTCTATATATACCCTGTGAACTCACATCATTTCTGTGTTGGACAAACTCGATCAAACCCATTTTAATTTGAATCCTGGATTCTCAAGGCTTCACGTGTTCTGGATAATTTATGTTACAAGATGGTGTCACCCATGAAAGACTTGATTTAGCAATTAAATAACAAATGAAACACTAGGAGTATGACACTATGACAGTTCCAAACAACTCCAAACAACTGAACTGAACACAGCATTTTACACACATCAGTAAAGAGAGAGAGAGAGAGAGAGAGAGAGAGAGAGAGAGCAGTGAGGTGAAACTCAGATTTACATGAACAGTCCTGAGTCATCCTCTTTCTCCCAGAATAGAGCAGCACCTTCACCAGATGTTCAGCTTCATTTAGTCAACTTGTCCAACTTGAGGGTTCTCAGACCTGTCCAACTCAACACTTCTCCAACATGTCTGACTCATACACTTACACATTCATTTATACACACACCTATGGACACATTTTAATTCGCTAATCCACCTACCAACGCATGTAAAGTTTCTAAATTAAATGTTAAGATTAATTCAAACAAATAATGTAATGATGTTACACCACTGACCTACAGTGACCTTTGCTCTGGATTAACATTATGTCAGTACTTCTAGTTAAATATTCTTAATCTGTCCATCCTTAAAGCCGTCTTTCTGGGGTTCATGATGATTCTGCATCTGTCCAAAAATGTTCAGCTTGTTTCAGTCAGTCACACTCAAGCACATCACCCAGCACCGCACTGAATCTACAGCTACTCCCAATTTTAACAACAGAGATTGTACTTTTTAGTGAACTGTATGATGAAGAATCACTGAGATTTTATTCCTCACCAAGACACTGCTCAAGATTAAAGCACAGTTCATATTATTGAGCTTTTAACTACACAACAATACTGTGTTTCTATGTGATGTCACTATATGAACAAACAATGATCAGGGGGTCCTGACCACTGAAGAGCAGGGTGAATGAAAACAGGGAAATGAAATGTAGGTCCATATCTCCACAGTGAAGCACGGTGTAAACATATCTGAATTATTTGGGTTAAAGCTCTAGAAATCATTTTACACACAGCACAAAGACCCAGCCCCAGTGTGTTGAAGGATAATGGGGAAGAAACAGGGTTTTATTTTAGGAGTGTGAGGAGATTCTGCTCTTAAACATCTGGAGTCAACTCTTCAGTCAGGATCAAATCTTGGTGAATCACTCAGAGAATCTGAACTCTTGGAGTCGACTCAGTCTCTGTTTGTGATTGACGTGAGAAGGTGTAGTTGCTGTAGGACTGGTAGCTGTGTGCAGACAGATTTGTGTAAATGCACAGCCTGTGGCTCTGGTAGTAAATGTATTTCAGAACAGAGGGAAGCAGACTTTTGAACTGATATCTGTTCATTTATATCACTATTATTTTCTGGTCTTAGGCTTTTGATCATATTTCTAACTTTTGATGGTTAAGGAACATTCAGGAATTCTGAACTTTGATTAATTAGTGAATTCTTGAAATAACTTTATCAGTCTCCCCCTTCTGTCAGTTCAAAGTGGACGTTAACACTCACCTGTTTCAGTAAAAAGTTTAAAGAGGAGTTAAAAATGAAAAATCAAACATTTTCGATTGAAATGCTTTATTTTTTTTTACAAATGTATGAAGCATTGTTTTGTTTAAAAGAAAAATTAATGATTGCAGGTAAAGACAGACAAATCATCAACAAACAGTGTAAGAGTGTATATATAGAGAGTGTAACTCTGTACTGAGCTGCTCCAGAAGCTGATGTGAAGATCTGAGCATTAATCAGAGACATGTTTGAACACACTGAAGATGAAGAGGAGCTCTATCAGCTCCAACACAGGTGTGGACCCTCACTGTCCAGTGCACTGATCTCTCTTCAGTGTTTCACTGACAGTAGTCTGGCCTCCTTTGGTGGCCTCACAGGTCACAGTCTTCTTCATCCACTCGTCCTCCTGGAGGGTCAGGGTGCTGCTCCAGCTGTAGAGGCCAGTGTCCTTCTGCAGAAGCCCAGGACTCTCACTAAACCCAGAGGTCAGAGGGTTTCCATCCACCTTCCAGCTCAGCTTCCAGTCTGAGGGGAAGCCCTTGTTGGCCAAACACACCAGTGTGGTCTTCCCCTGCCCCAGACTGGAGGAGGGCAGGACTGTGAGGGTGGGGCGGGTCGGAGCTAGGACACACACACACACACACACACACACAGTTTCATTTCCCTTATTTCTAACACAGCACAAATGACTTCAGTGATGCAGTAAAAATCACACTCTAATTACAACCTTCAACTCAACCACTTTCACATATAAACTCATATTTACAATTACATTCAGAGGAGGATTTCAGTTTCATTAAATATTACAGAGTTTTCACTTACAAACATCTACAGAACATTATGATTTCACCAGGCGTCCCCAAACATTTGCATATAACTGTTTTTCTAACACAGCAGAACTGAGTTCAGTGAAGCATTAAAATAACGCTCTAATTATAACCTTAAACTGAACCGCTTCAAATATGAACTAATATTTACAATTACATTAATAGATACATTTCATTCAGAATACTTTTAAAACTATTTCTTTCATTTAATTCATTATAATTGTAACATTACACACATCCCATGATGTGAAAGTTTAAAACATGATTTGATTTCCTCCAAAACAGTCAATAATCAATAACTAAATCAAGCTGCAGTCTCCATGTACTACGTCTTCAAAGCTTTAGAACAGAAAACACTGCTCATAATAACCTCCACATTGTGGCGTCCAGATGGAGACAGAACGGCTCTAATCACCCAACACTGACTCTACAATCCAGCTTTACATTTGATCTTTTTAAAAAGAAATGTCATCACTGAACACTTCACAGGAAACCTTTAGGAAATATTTGTATTTTAAAGAAAAGAAATCCAGTTCAGAAACAGGAGCTGGTGGTGAAACCTAAAGCTCCACACTCTCCACACTTCAGAGCAGTTCTAATTAAATACATTCACATTTGGATTATCATTTATTCAGAAGATCATCAAGTGCATCTCTACTGTTGTCCAGAATCATTTTAATTAAAGATTCCTTTTGAATAAAGAGTAAAAGTGGACTTACTTCCAACATCCAGTTTTGTTCCTCCACCAAAAGTCAACCACAGTGATACAAACTCGTTTACTGGCCGTACAAAAACCTCCTGCTCTAAACACACCACTCTCTTCAGCCTTTACACACACTATTTCTGAACTAGAACACAATATTAATGGATTCTGCAGCTATTAATAATGGAAAACACTCCCAAACTGTAGAAGCTACAGATTCTCAACAAGGATTATTTTATAAACATTAAAATATCTAAACCCAGGACACACTTTGTTCTTTTGTATTTCCACAACAGACAAACACTTGATATAAAAGTATAAAACTACATGTAGAAACATGTTTTCATCTCAGATTCCAATTACAACCACAGATACAATCATATCAACTAATATTAAAACCAGATCCAATTAATGACAATAATAAAAACATGCTCCACTCTCTGTGTTGGTGATTATATGTTCACTTTCATCAGAAGTGTTCATAAATAATTCAATCAGTAAAAATTAGAGCTGCTGTTGAAAACTGTTCAACATTCATTAATAGTTTAAAAGATTCTTACTGTTATCATTGTGTTTCCTCCACCCAAAAGTCCCCCAGCCCTGATCCAGACAGATGGAGCCGCAGTAGCAGCTGCAGAAAACCTCAAATGAAAGGCAGAGACAGTTAGAGTTTAGGATTTTAAACATGAGACTCCACACTGAGCAGAAATGTTTGATCAAACAATATCAAATAAATATGATGATCTTTCCTCAGTGTTGTTAGAAAGATGATTTCCATAGAGAGGGTCCACTTTGCATCATGAGCCCATGCTTCAGTGCTCTGCTAGTGTTTATAGTCCTGTGAGTTTAACACTTCATGACTGAGAGCTGCTGCCCCACAAACTTCACCCACAGCAACCATGACTTTGGTCTCCATCTTCATCTGGACACTGGCGCTCTGGACGAGAGGTAAAAAACACAATAGACTTTTATGTTTGCGTCACATATAATTTAATTTAAAATCCACAATTTGTAGTTAAACACACAGATTTGTATAATTTAAGAACGACTTAAATATATAATTTTTAAATTTTGTTAAGCTTAATAAATCTTATAAGAGAAAATGAACCAACATTAATTTGTATTTTACAGTGACTTATATAGTGTGTTTTACATGATTTTTAAAAGAATAATTATATATTCATAGTAACTCTTTTTCTCCATGTATATTTTCAGGGTCGAGTGTTCAGGTGTCAGTGGATCAAGCTCCTGAAATGAGAGCTGTTTCTGCAGGAGACACTGTCACCATCAACTGTAAAACCAGCCCTGCAGTGAGACGCTGGGATGATGGGGATGAAGGAATGGCCTGGTATCAGCAGAAACCTGGAGAAGCTCCTAAACTAATGATATACTATGTTAAAAAATTACAGTCGGGTATTCCAGGTCGTTTCAGTGGCAGTGGATCTGGATCTGACTTCACTCTGACCATCAGTAACGTCCAGACTGAAGATGCAGGAGATTATTACTGTCAGAGTTACCACAGGCTCGGTAGTGATCCTTATACATATGTGTTCACACAGTGAAATAGAGTCATACAAAAACCTCCCTCAGTCAGAGAATGCACTGCTGCAGCTGCACCCTACTGCAGGTGCTGAGGGGGAGGATGATACACACAATAACACACTCTGTGGAGGAGAGACACACACCTCACTAACACACACCTCCACACACAATAACACACTCTGTGGAGGAGAGACACACACCTCACTAACACACACCTCCACACACAATAACACACTCTGTGGAGAAGAGACACACACCTCACTAACACACCTCCACACACAATAACACACTCTGTGGAGGAGAGACACACACCTCACTAACACACACCTCCACACACAATAACACACTCTGTGGAGGAGAGACACACACCTCACTAACACACACCTCCACACACAATAACACACTCTGTGGAGGAATGTCTCCAACATGATTACACACACAGTTCAGTTTCAGTTTGTTGAACCACTGAAAAGTTAATGATCTCTTTCTAAATCTAATGCTCTGTTTATTGAACTTGTAAGAGATGATCACCTCACCTCACCTTGTAAGAGTCCCCCACTGCTGATGCTCAAGTAGTTTCCTTATCTCCAATCTCTGACCTTTCATGGTCCTGCTCAGTGACTGCAAGCATTGCTTCTCCACCTTCATTAGACTGATTAACATCAGGTTTACCGTCACTCTCTAATCCTTCTCCACCTTCATTAGACTGATCAACATCAGGTTTACCGTCACTCTCTAATCCTTCTACACCTTCATTAGACTGATTAACATCAGGTTTACTGTCACTCTCTAATCCTTCTACACCTTCATTAGACTGATTAACATCAGGTTTACCGTCACTCTCTAATCCTTCTACACCTTCATTAGACTGATTAACATCAGGTTTACCGTCACTCTCTAATCCTTCTCCACCTTCATTAGACTGATTAACATCAGGTTTACCGTCACTCTCTAATCCTTCTACACCTTCATTAGACTGATTAACATCAGGTTTACCGTCACTCTCTAATCCTTCTACACCTTCATTAGACTGATTAACATCAGGTTTACCGTCACTCTCTAATCCTTCTACACCTTCATTAGACTGATTAACATCAGGTTTACCGTCACTCTCTAATCCTTCTACACCTTCATTAGACTGATTAACATCAGGTTTACCGTCACTCTCTAATCCTTCTACACCTTCATTAGACTGATTAACATCAGGTTTACCGTCACTCTCTAATCCTTCTCCACCTTCATTAGACTGATTAACATCAGGTTTACCGTCACTCTCTAATCCTTCTACACCTTCATTAGACTGATTAACATCAGGTTTACCGTCACTCTCTAATCCTTCTACACCTTCATTAGACTGATTAACATCAGGTTTACCGTCACTCTCTAATCCTTCTACACCTTCATTAGACTGATTAACATCAGGTTTACCGTCACTCTCTAATCCTTCTACACCTTCATTAGACTGATTAACATCAGGTTTACCGTCACTCTCTAATCCTTCTACACCTTCATTAGACTGATCAACATCAGGTTCACCGTCACTCTCTAATCCTTCTACACCTTCATTAGACTGATTAACATCAGGTTTACCGTCACTCTCTAATCCTTCTACAATTTCATTAGACTGATAAACATCATGTTTACACACTCTGTGGAGGAGAGATACACACCTCACTAACACACACCTCCACACACAATAACACACTCTGTGGAGGAGAGACACACACCTCAGTAATACACACCTCCACACACAATAACACACTCTGTAGAGGAGAGACACACACCTCACTAACACACACCTCCACAAACAATAACACACTCTGTGGAGGAGTGACACACACCTCACTAACACACACCTCTACACACAATAACACACTCTGTAGAGGAGAGACACACACCTCACCAACACACACCTCCACAAACAATAACACAATCTGTGGAGGAGTGACACACACCTCACTAACACACACCTCCACACACACAATAACACACTCTGTGGAGGAGAAACACACACCTCAGTAATACACACTTCCACACACAATAACACACTCTGTGGGGGAGAGACACACACCTCACTAACACACACACAATAACACACTCTGTGTAGGAGAGACACACACCTCCACACACAATAACACACTCTGTGGAGGAGAGACACACACCTCACTAACACACACCTCCACACACAATAACACACTCTGTGGAGGAGAGACACACACCTCACTAACACACACCTCCACACACAATAACACACTCTGTGGAGGAGAGATACTCATGACCTGAAACCGATCACACGTGGAAGATGCCATCTTTTACCTGAACATGTGGCCTAAGGCTATATCAAAATAAAATTTCATGCTGAAGGCCAGCAATCAAATAAAGAGTCTAAACCAAAAAGCTAATTTTAACTATATTAGGCTTCAACATATTCGGCCCCTTGTAGCAACTGTGTGTGTCTATTAACAAAGGGAGCCAATTTATCCTTTATATTACAAAACAAATATATGAATGTAATGGGAAAGGAAGCATGTGCACTTTTCATGAGTCTCAGTTCAATCTGTGCTTTCAGCTTTTACCAGTAGGTAGACGTTGCCAGATTTAGTTTAAAGTTTTACAGTACGAAAGAGACCTTTTGAATCTGTTATAGCTTCAATGACTCTTGCCATCACCCATGAGCCTCGTGGTTCTGTAGGATCAGCCACCACAGCAATGACTCCCACACAGAAATTGGGCCTGATGCGGGACCATTTAGGTCATTCTTACATGAGTGGAACATAGTCCTGTATCCAGCACATCCAGAAAATATCAGTAATATATCGTATTTGTTGCCATTGCTTCTATCATATAGATCTTCCCTTCTAAATATTTTTGGTGGTTTGGGTTGGACCTTAAGTTGCAGTAGGTGATTGGGTGTTATTGGTTCCAACTCATTGGTGTCATCTGAAACAGTTGAGAAGGATGGCTGTTTAAGATGGATTCAACCTCCCACATCTCTGTGATTAGACCCTCATCATCCAAGGATTGTTTGTTTGTGATAGACGATAAAATGTTCTTCACCATTTGAATAATGTGCTCCCAAATGCCTCCATGATGGGCACTGGCTGGAGGACTGAACGTCCACTTAACACCTTCCTGTATGAGACTGCTCTCAGTTTTACCCAAATTCCTAAACTTCAGTGCGTCCTTTAACTCCTTTTCAGCAGATATCAGATTAGTTTTGTTGTCTGACCTTCATTCTCTTACTTGACCACTTTCTGCAGATTGATGTCCAGTCAACTAGGATTGTCTTGTCTGTTCCAACACAATACATTGACACTGCAATGTGTTACTGAAAGGGGTTATAATGTGTACAAAAAATGGTACCCAATCCATCACACACTGAAATGAATTTGGTGCCTCTTGAAGACAAAAAGTTATAATAAAATTATATATTGGTTTTTCTTAAGGGAGGCATGGTGGTGCAGCAGGTAGTGTCACATTTACACAGTTCCAGGGACCTGGACGTTGTGGGTTCAAATGCCAAGTGTCTGTGAGGAGTTTGGTGTGTTATCCTCGTGTCCATGTGGGTTTCCTCCAGGTGCTCTGGTTTCCTCCCACACGTCCAAAAACACATGTTGGTAGGTGGATTGGCGACCCTAAGTGTCCATAGGTGTGAGTGTGTGTGTGTTGCCCTGTGAAGGACTAGCACCCCCTCCAGAGTGTGTTCCCGTTCGGGAGCCACCACCACCCTGAACTGGATAAGGGTTGCAGACAATGAATTAATTAATTAATGTTTTTTCTTGGAGCAGCATTTTGTCTTATCTCCTCAATCAATGGCATGGGCTGAACACTTTGAATGAAAACAATCTTCTACATGTGCTCTGTGTTTACAATGAACAAATTAGCATTTTCATGCAAATTCTAATCCTCCACTGACAGCCGCTAAATTAAAATGTTTTTAACGTATGAATGGCAGAATACATCTATGTGCTGAACAAAAAAGCTTGCGCCTCAAAAATGTGCCTCTTGTTGTTTATGCTTCTCTCACAAGAATATAAAAATATATTTCGTTTCAACATATATATATAGTTTGAAAGTAGACCCTTCAAGGTTTCCGAAGTATGTTGAATTTTTTTTTTTCTAGGATAAAATCTTGCAGATATATTTCAGTTATATCCCGCCGTTGGAGCCAACTCCAGACATACATATACAGTGCCTTGTGAAAGTATTCGGCCCCTTGAACTTTTCAACCTTTTGCCACATTTCAAGCTTCAAACATAAAGATATAAAATTTGTGAAAAAAATGAAATTCATTGGATGTGTCAAACATTAACTAATACAAAACTGAAAAGTGGGGCGTGCAATATTATTCGGCCCCTTTACTTTCAGTGCAGCAAACTCACTCCAGACGTTCAGTGAGGATCTCTGAATGATCCAGTGTTGTCCCAAATGACTGATGATCAAATCAAATGATGATAAATAGAATCCACCTGTGTGTAATCAAGTCTCCGTATGAATGCACCTGCTCTGTGATTGTCTCAGGGTTCTGTTCAAAAGCTTCAAGAGCATCATGAAGACCAAGGAACATACCAGGCAGGTCCGAGATACTGTTGTGGAGAAGTTTAAAGCCGGATTTGGATACAAAACGATTTCCCAAGCTTTAAACATCCCAAGGACCACTGTGCAAGCAATCATATTGAAATGGAAGGAGTATCAGACCACTGCAAATCTACCAAGACCCGGCCGTCCCTCTTAACTTTCATCTCGAACAAGGAGAAGACTGATCAGAGATGCAGCCAAGAGGCCCATGATCACTCTGGGTGAACTGCAGAGATCTACAGCTGAGGTGGGAGAGTCTGTCCATAGGACAACTATCAGTTGTACACTGCACAAATCTGGCCTTTATGGAAGAGTGGCAAGAACACAGCCATTTCTCAAAGATATCCATAAAAAGTCTCATTTAAAGTTTGCCACAAGCCACCTGGGAGACACACCAAACATGTGGAAGAAGGTGCTCTGGTGAAACCAAAATCAAACTGTTTGGCCACAATACAAAACAATATGTTTGGCATAAAAAAGCAACACAGCTCATCACCCTGAAAACACCATCCCCACTGTCAAACATGGTGGTGGCGGCATCATGGTTTGGGCCTGCTTTTCGTCAGCAGGGACAAGGAAGATGATCAAAATTGATGGGAAGATAGATGGGGCCAAATACGGGACCATTCTGGAAGAAAACCTGTTGGAATCTGCAAGAGACCTGAGACTGGGACGGAGATTAATCTTCCAACAAGACAATGATCCAAAACATGAAGCCAAATCTACAATGGAATGGTTCACAAATAAACGTATCCAGGTGTTGGAATGGCCAAGTCAAAGTCCAGACCTGAATCCAATCGAGAATCTGTGGAAAGAGCTGAAGACTGCTGTTCACAAGCGCTCTCCATCCAACCTCACTGAGCTCGAGCTGTTTTGCAAGGAAGAATGGGCAATAATTTCAGTTTCTCTATGTGCAAAGTTGATAGAGACATACCCCAAGCGACTTGCAGCTGTAATTGCAGCAAAAGGTGGTGCTACAAAGTATTAACGCAAGGGGCCGAATAATAATGCACGCCCCAGTTTTCAGTTTTTTATTTGTTAAATAAAGTTTGACACATCCAATAAATTTCATTTCACTTCACGATTGTGTCCCACTTGTTTTTGATTCTTCACAAAAAAATGTAAATTTTATATCTTTATGTTTGAAGCCTGAAATGTGGCAAAAGGTTGAAAAGTTCAAGGGGGCCGAATACTTTCACATGGCACTGTACCAACACAGTTCTCAGGATTGTAGAACAGTTCAGTTCTTTGAGATTTTAACTGGAGACAGTAATGTGTTTGTGTTTGAAATTACTCTGAACAAGTAAAACGTATTTCTTCAGCAGGAAAATACACATATTCTCTACAGTGAAGCACAGTGACACAGATCTGGATTCTTCAAGGGAAAAGCCTTTATAATTCCATTTCTCATTTCTAAACACATGACAGTAAGAAGTAAGCCAGTAAGGAACATGAAAACACACTAGAATATTGATTAAGAGCATTTAGACCAAAGCCTCCTGCCATCAGTTAAAAAGCTACAATTGAAGTGTTGATGGATCCTGCCATAAAGAGAAGTCCCTTGAAGTATGGTTTAAAAAGAAGGTGAAAATTTTGCCATGGCCTTCCCAGTCTGCAGGTTTGAAGAAGGCAGTTCCTGTGACAGTCCGTCAGTGCAGTAGAACTGGAGCAAATGTGTAACACAAGGCCCAAATTACACAGAAATATAAAAACACTGCTCAGAGCAAACAAAGTGTTCATAGGAGAACTTTAGAATAAGGGTGGACATACAAGATCTTAGAATGTATTTCATAACATTGGAATGCAAACTTTTAACCTGACATCAGTTTATATCAGTGTCATTTTCGGATCAAAGGCTGTTGACAATATTTCTTAACCCTCTATGTCATAGTGTTGCCCTCAGGCAACAAACTACCTTTTTGTCCCTAAAATCTTATCTTTAAATAAAAATAAATATTTAAATAATTCCAATGTCACATGATATGTCAGTGACCATTAACATGGGGTGCTGAAGTGTGTGTCATTGTCTGTCTGAGGGTGGAGCAATCCTTTCAGCAAGCAGTGCTGCATAGGACACAGTGCTAGCAAAGTGTAAGAAAAAGCATTCGTTTTTTATGTTTTTAAAGAAACATAAATTCACACAAAAATATCTATATGTAAATAAATATTTAATAAACTACATCATTTGTTTATATGCTAAAACTGCATGTTTTTATAATTGCAGCATTGTGCGATTAGACTACGTTTTAGGTCTATATGTAATGCAAAAAGTTTGGATTAGTGCTAGGGTGCAAAATAATGGTCTCATTCAATGTTTTTGCTGTCCTATCTATCAGTTCTCACAGAAAATGGACACACAGACATTTTATGACCGACAGGAACCTGATCGAGCAGTTAGGGTCATTCCTTCAGTCAGTGAGGATAGTGAACTTGAGACAAGTGACAGGGAAGAAGAATGAACCCAAAAATCAGGTTTGGGAAGAAGTTAAGAAGTCTGGAGTCAGTTAGTAAAATGTAACGTGTACTATGCTTCCAGTATGGGAATGAAATTATACAAATAAGATATGTATGAAATACGTAAGGTCTAATTTATCCCTGTTGATAATGACCCTGAGCCTGAGGTTGAAGATGGAGAAAATGATGTTGATTATGTATCTGACAAAGAACCCAACATGGTGTGAACTTTATTGATTACCCAGAATGGTAGGGCAACCTTCCAATATCAGATGATAACCAGTCCCACCTGACATACATCAAGGTATTTTTTTCTGAAGACATTTTGCAAATCATTGTAGAGCAGTCAAATGTATATGCTATGCAATGTGATTTCAACAAGCCCCTGAATCTCACTGTCAAAGAACTGGAGCAGTTTCTGGGTACTGTAATGTTCATTCATTCATGGAATCATTATCTGTAACTGTGTAAGGGATGTGGGGTGTGGACTAACGGAGGGCGGACGCAAACGCTAATAACACAGACTTTATTTACGAGAACTTAACAAAACAAACATAAACGAACTTGATGGCAAACCATACGAAGAACAACAAACCTAGGGACATGAACAAACCGGGCAACTAGAAACAAACACGAGAACAACATCGATAGAAACGATACGAAGAACACTATAATCCGAAGAACAGTACAAAGAACAACAAGGGAGCAATGCACACAGAACAAGGAACAACACAGCTTGAACAACGCAAACGCAACAAGGAACACTACGAAGCACAATGAACGCGAAACAAGGAACAATGAACGACAACAGGAAGTGAGGGAAGGGGACTTAAATAACACAACAAACAAGAAACACCTGAAACGGATAACAAGGGAAAGGACGAGGAGGCGGAACAAAGGCGGGGCATGAACATAAACAAAACAAAGCCATGTGCTGAGAAAGGAAAACAGACTAAACGAGACGAGGGCGTGACAGATGCCCCCTCCTGAACGCGCAACTCCCGGGGCGCATAACCTAGACCCCCCAGAAGCTGGCGCAGGAGGGAGCACGGAAAACCAGAGACTAAGACAAGGAACCGTGGGGCTGGAGACAAGAGACTAGAATTTGGACAGAACAGAAGACTGACAAAGGGGAGAAACCAGTGAAGAACCTAGGATGGGACCTGGGACTGGAAAGGACTAGACAGAACAAGAGTGTTTACATGAGACTGGGCAGGAGTGGACAAATGTGACTGGACGGGATGCTTAACATTGGACAAGACATTGGAGGGGAACAAGGACCGGACGGGAGACAGAACAGATGATGGGACTGAGTGCTGGCAATGGACAGGAGACGAGACTTGAGACAGGACAGAGGGTTGAAACGGGGACTGAGGCAACACAGGAGCAGAGACAGGGGACTGAAACATAGACTGGACAGGTGCTGAGACTGAGGACGGACACTGGAAGTGAACAGGGGACTGGACATGAGACCGGACAGAGGGTTTAAGTGGTGACTGGACAGGACTAACAGGGGGCTGGACAGGACTAGGCAGGGGAACAGGTACCAAGACGTTTACAGGAATGGACATGAATACAGTAACAGGGACAGGAATCGACACCGAAGCAGACAAGGGTACAGGGACAAGCACAGAGACAGGAATCAGGACAGGGACAGACAGCGGAACTAAAACATGGGGGTGCCCAGGACTGGCAAATGTCTGTGGGGCAGTCCGAGGAACCAGCCTGGGCACAGTTCTGGGGATCGGCCCCGAAGTCCTTGGGGCCGTAGCCACAGTCTTGGGGGCAGAAACGGCCGTAGCCACAGTCTCGGGAGCAGAAACGGCCGTAGAGGCCGCCTTCTCTGGGGCTGGAGCGGCCGGGGAAGCCGCCTTCTCTGGGGCTGGAGCGGCTGTGGGAGCCGCGTTCACGAGGACAGGAGCGGCCGTGGGAGCCGCGTTCACGAGGAGAGGAGCGGCTGGCTGCGCCGCTTTCACGAGGAGAGGAGCGGCTGGCTGCGCCGCTTTCACGAGGAGAGGAGCGGCTGGCTGCGCCGCGTTCACGAGGAGAGGAGCGGCTGGCTGCGCCGCGTTCACGAGGAGAGGAGCGGCTGGCTGCGCCGCTTTCGCGGAGACCTCCAGACTTGCCAAGATTTCAAGCATCACTTGGAGGTCAGGAGGGAGTGCAGAGAGGTGCTTTGGAGCTGGAACCCTTGCGACGCCGTCCACGGAAACAGAAGGCCCTGAAGCGACGCCGTCCACGGAGGCAGGAGGCCCTGCAGCGACGCCGTCCACGGAGGCAGGAGGCCCTGCAGCGACACCGTCCACGGAGGCAGGAGGCCCTGCAGCGACGCCGTCCACGGAGGCAGGAGGCCCTGCAGCGACGCCGTCCACGGAGGCAGGGGGCCCTGCAGCGACGACGTCCACGGCAGCAGGGGCTTGTGCTGCTCGCCGGGCTTGTGCTGGAGCTGCAGAGGGTTTAGGGGGTTTGACGGGCGCACTCATGAGATCCCCTAGAGGTGCGCCCTTGTTAGCCTCTAACAAGGCTTGGAGTTTGGAGGCTAACAGCCCCTACCCTTAACGCCCCCCCAAAAATTTCCCCGGACCTGAGGGGATAATCCTCCAGCGAGGGGGAGACTCCAGCCCGCTTTCTCCTCCGGCTCCGTCTATTCCCGCTGGAGCAATTACTCGATTCCTGAATCGAGTCCTTTGGTCGGAGATAAGTACCCGCGCCGGGCCTGATCTGGAGCCGGCGACTCTTAAAGCCTCCTCCACAGGATCCTTAGGGCCTGTGCGAAATGGAGTCCGGTGAATTGCACACTTCGTGAATGGGTAGTCCGTGCTAGCTGTGTCCTGAAGTGGGTCGTTCATTCTGTAAGGGATGTGGGGTGCGGACTAACGGAGGGCGGATGCAAACGCTAATAACACAGACTTTATTTATGAGAACTTAACAAAACAAACATAAACGAACTTGATGGCAAACCATACGAAGAACAACAAACCTAGGGACATGAACAAACCGGGCAACTAGAAACAAACACGAGAACAACATCGATAGAAACGATACGAAGAACACTATAATCCGAAGAACAGTACAAAGAACAACAAGGGAGCAATGCACACGGAACAAGGAACAACACAGCTTGAACAACGCAAACGCAACAAGGAACACTACGAAGCACAATGAACGCGAAACAAGGAACAATGAACGACAACAGGAAGTGAGGGAAGGGGACTTAAATAACACAACAAACAAGAAACACCTGAAACGGATAACAAGGGAAAAGACGAGGAGGCGGAACAAAGGCGGGGCATGAACATAAACAAAACAAAGCCATGTGCTGAGAAAGGAAAACAGACTAAACGAGACGAGGGCGTGACAAACTGCTTATTGAGTTCAGGGTTGAGGTGGGTCCAGAACCTACCTGGAATCATTGGGTGCAAGGCCATAAAAACATTCCTGCACTTCTGCAACAATCAAGATAGGACAGAGGAAATATTTGATCCACTGAATAAGATCCGTCCACTAGTTACTCATCTGCCCTCAAAACTGAACATGATTCCAATGGGTGAGAAGCTGTCTGTAGATGAGCAGATAATTCAAGGGAAGAAACAGACTGAAGCAATACCTGCCAGCAAAACCAAGGAAATGGCAATACAAGGTACCTCTCTTGGCCAGCTCTGATGGTTATCGTTACACTTATATAGTGCCTTTCTAGATACCCAAGGACGCTTTACAATCTACACTGCTCAGAATGCTCAATTCACACACACTGGCGAGAAGCGGCAGCCAAACGCACACAGCGTACTCTCAACCAGAAACGACCGTCCACCTGGAGGACTGCATCGGGCACTAGGATTTCACCCAGGACAGAGCGCCAATCCATATCTGGGCACACACACATTCACTCACACATACACACTCATTAACTCACAAACCAGGACAGTTATTACAGAAGCCAATTCACCTACCCTCCATGTTTTAGGACTGTGGGAGGAAACCGGAGACCCCGGAGGAAACCCACGCAGACACGGGGAGAACATGGAAACTCCACCCAGATGGGACTTGAACCCAAGATCCCAGTGCTGGGAGGTGAACGTGCTAACCACCAAGCCACCGTGCCGCCCACGCTGATGGTGTCCCACACAACTTTGGGATTTATACAGGGAGAGTTGTACATCCCCCTGAATTAGCAGAAGTAGGAGCAAGCGGCAACGTTGTCCTCCAGCTGGCTAAACCTGTACTAAAGCACAAGAACCACAGGCTTTTCTTTGACAACTGATTTACCAGTGTCCCTCTTGAACTCCCCCTCGCTCAACAGGGGATTCATTGTATCGATACTGTCTGTAGCAACAGATTACCAGGCAGCAATGTAATGGGTGATAAAGAACAGAAGAAAACAGGACAAGGGTCTTTTCAAGAGAACACTGCCATGGTTGGAGAAACTAACTTAAGTGTTGTGAAGTGGTATGGTAATCGCTCTGTGACCCTGCTTAGTGATTATATTGGACCATACCCAGTCACTGAGGCTGAAAGGTGGGACGGCAAGCAAAAGCTCAAGGTCCCCTGTCCTGCTGTGGTGAAGGAGTATAATAAGCATATGGGTGGGGTGGATCTGCTTGACTCATTGATCGCACTGTACCAACAAAGTGGTACCACCGATTGGTATTCCATTTCTTGGATACAATATCTGTGACTGCATGGCTGCTGTACAGAAGAGATTGTGATGCAACAGGCATGAAAAAGGAGGAGCAAATGAGGCTTTACACATCTAAGTCTTACATTGCTGAAGGACTGGAAAAAGTCTCGAGCACAAAAGAGGCCGTTCAAGCTCAACAATTGCCAGTGAATATATGGCACAGAAGGAAAGAGGACCCACGGCAAGAATTCCAGTCCCAGATGTGCGTCTGGACACCATAGTACACTGGATGATTGTGTCAGACAAGAAGGGGACATGTGAAGTACCAGGCTGCACAGGCACACCAAAAGTTTCCTGAAGTTCCACACAGAATAGGAATTCACAGTTAGCTAAAATTTCCTCAAAAATATAGAAAAACATTTCCTCAAACAATGCCCCACAAAAAAAAAAAAAAAACACATTCCAACACACACACACACACACACACACACACACACACACACACACACACGAGTGCACATGTAACAGAATATACATCCTTGTTTCATGTGAATATTATGTGAATTTCATGAAATTAAGCACTTAATCACTCAATTTGAATATAATACAGCTTAATTAGCATTTTCACAGAGAATCCAGTGTTGTACCTCGTAGTTAAGAGGTTAGGAGCTTATTTTGTCAATAATTGAGTAAGGCTAATGTAAGGTGCTATTTTCTCTGGGAAAACTAGCAGTAAGCTAAGCCATTTGTTTTAATAAGGAATATTTGTGTTGATTTGCTCAGCATGCTCTGATCTGCAGTCACTTCGCCACACTGAATATTCTGATAAAATTCATACTGTGTTCCAGATTGCTGTGCTCGTCTTTAGTCCAGTAGAGAGGGGTATTTTATTTGACCATACACAATTCTACTCTCTCTCTCTCTCTCTCTCTCTCTCTCTCTCTCTCTCTCTCTCTCTCACACACACACACACACAGTAAAGAAAGAGTTCCAATGTTACAGTTTTGATGTATATGTTTTATTTTGTGGTGATTAACAGATTCTGGATGACGCTTGTTGTAATAAAACATTCTAATGCATATATTGCATGTCTCTATATTATTTCACATATTAAACATATAGAAATCCTTGGTGTTGTAGTACAACTGTTGCACACTGTTGCTCTGAGGCAACAAAGTAACGCTGGGTTGTGGTGTGGGGGGGTGTCACATTTTATTACTGATACATTATTAGGGAACACCAGTCTTCCAAAAAAATAGGCTGAAATATATATATATATATATATTTTCATAAAAAAGTACAGCTGGGGACTCTATATTTCCATTAATTCCTGACTTTCTAAATATAGCCCATCTTACTCCTGTAATGTCAGATTGAATGCACATGATCACTATCTGCTCTGATACCAATTCTGTAAAGATGTATGATTCGTATGATTTGATTTTATTTTTGATGAAGAGTCAGAAAGCAGTGAAACATTGTGTTGATAAAGTTTTATTTTCACCAAAGAATAAAGCATTTGTGTTACAAGGGAAAGTGAATGACTAGACTTTAAGGCAGACAAATCATCCACAAACAGTGTAAGAGTGTATATATAGAGAGTGTAACTCTGTACTGAGCTGCTCCAGAAGCTGATGTGAAGATCTGAGCATTAATCAGAGACATGTTTGAACACACTGAAGATGAAGAGGAGCTCTATCAGCTCCAACACAGGTGTGGACCCTCACTGTCCAGTGCACTGATCTCTCTTCAGTGTTTCACTGACAGTAGTCTGGCCTCCTTTGGTGGCCTCACAGGTCACTGTCTTCTTCATCCACTCGTCCTCCTGGAGGGTCAGGGTGCTGCTCCAGCTGTAGAGGCCAGTGTCCTTCTGCAGAAGCCCAGGACTCTGACTAAACCCAGAGGTCAGAGGGTTTCCATCCACCTTCCAGCTCAGCTTCCAGTCTGAGGGGAAGCCCTTGTTGGCCAGACACACCAGTGTGGTCTCCTTCTGCCCCAGACTGGAGGAGGGCAAGACTGTGAGGGTGGGGCGGGTCGGAGCTAGGACACACACACACACACAAACACACAGTTTCATTTCCCTTATTTCTAACACAGCAAAAATGACTTCAGTGATGCAGTAAAAATCACACTCTAATTACAACCTTCAACTCAACCACTTTCACATATAAACTCATATTTACAATTACATTCAGAGGAGGATTTCAGTTTCATTAAATATTACAGAGTTTTCACTTACAAACATCTACAGAACATTATGATTTCACCAGGCGTCCCCAAACATTTGCATATAACTGTTTTTCTAACAGAGCAGAACTGAGTTCAGTGAAGCATTAAAATAACGCTCTAATTATAACCTTAAACTGAACCGCTTCAAATATGAACTAATATTTACAATTACATTAATAGATACATTTCATTCAGAATACTTTTAAAACTATTTCTTTCATTTAATTCATTATAATTGTAACATTACACACATCCCATGATGTGAAAGTTTAAAACATGATTTGATTTCCTCCAAAACAGTCAATAATCAATAACTAAATCAAGCTGCAGTCTCCATGTACTACGTCTTCAAAGCTTTAGAACAGAAAACACTGCTCATAATAACCTCCACATTGTGGCGTCCAGATGGAGACAGAACGGCTCTAATCACCCAACACTGACTCTACAATCCAGCTTTACATTTGATCTTTTTAAAAAGAAATGTCATCACTGAACACTTCACAGGAAACCTTTAGGAAATATTTGTATTTTAAAGAAAAGAAATCCAGTTCAGAAACAGGAGCTGGTGGTGAAACCTAAAGCTCCACACTCTCCACACTTCAGAGCAGTTCTAATTAAATACATTCACATTTGGATTATCATTTATTCAGAAGATCATCAAGTGCATCTCTACTGTTGTCCAGAATCATTTTAATTAAAGATTCCTTTTGAATAAAGAGTAAAAGTGGACTTACTTCCAACATCCAGTTTTGTTCCTCTACCAAAATTGACCCACAGTGATACAAACTCGTTTACTGGCCGTACAAAAACCTCCTGCTCTAAACACACCACTCTCTTCAGCCTTTACACACACTATTTCTGAACTGGAACACAATATTAATGGATTCTGCAGCTATTAATAATGGAAAACACCCCCAAACTGTAGAAGCTACAGATTCTCAACAAGGATTATTTTATAAACATTAAAATATCTAAACCCAGGACACACTTTGTTCTTTTGTATTTCCACAACAGACAAACACTTGATATAAAAGTATAAAACTACATGTAGAAACATGTTTTCATCTCAGATTCCAATTACAATCACAGATACAATCATATCAACTAATATTAAAACCAGATCCAATTAATGACAATAATAAAAACATGCTCCACTCTCTGTGTTGGTGATTATATGTTCACTTTCATCAGAAGTGTTCATAAATAATTCAATCAGTAAAAATTAGAGCTGCTGTTGAAAACTGTTCAACATTCATTAATAGTTTAAAAGATTCTTACTGTTATCATTGTGTTTCCTCCACCCAAAAGTCCTCCAGCCCTGATCCAGACAGATGGAGCCGCAGTAGCAGCTGCAGAAAACCTCAAATGAAAGGCAGAGACAGTTAGAGTTTAGGATTTTAAACATGAGACTCCACACTGAGCAGAAATGTTTGATCAAACAATATCAAATAAATATGATGATCTTTCCTCAGTGTTGTTAGAAAGATGATTTCCATAGAGAGGGTCCACTTTGCATCATGAGCCCATGCTTCAGTGCTCTGCTAGTGTTTATAGTCCTGTGAGTTTAACACTTCATGACTGAGAGCTGCTGCCCCACAAACTTCACCCACAGCAACCATGACTTTGGTCTCCATCTTCATCTGGACACTGGCGCTCTGGACGAGAGGTAACACACATGTTTTATGGAGATATTATAAATCTAATATGAGGATAATAGCTGTAATTTAAATATGTCTTTTGATTTCATTTGAAACAACTTCAATACAAGTAATTAAACTTAAAAAGAAATCCTAAACCCTACATAATTTAAATAATTTAATTATCTTAAAAAAAACATACAAAATATCTTTATTGTGATCATTTATTCATGTTACTAATAATTGATTTTCTTTTAGGATCCAGTGGTCAGGTGACTGTTACTCAGACTCCAGCAGTGAAAACTGTTTCTACAGGACAATCAGTCACCATCAACTGTAGAACCAGCTCTAATGTCTACACTGATTCTAATGGTGAACTTATGGCCTGGTATCAGCAGAAACCTGGTGAAGCTCCTAAACTCCTGATCTACTGGGCTAACAGGAGACAGTCAGGTATTTCAGATCATTTCAGTGGCAGTGGATCTGGATCTGACTTCACTCTGACCATCAGTAACGTCCAGACTGAAGATGCAGGAGATTATTACTGTCAGAGTTTCCATAGCATCACTGGTAGCTTGTTCACACAGTGAAATAGAGTCGTACAAAAACCTCCCTCAGTCAGAGACTGCACTGCTGCAGCTGCTGAGGGGGAGGATGATACACACAATAACACACTCTGTGGATGAGAAACACACACCTTACTAACACACACCTCCACACACAATAACACACTCTGTGGAGGAGAGACACACACCTCACTAACACACACCTCCACACACAATAACACACTCTGTGGAGGAGAGACACACACCTCACTAACACACACCTCCACACACACAATAACACACTCTGTGGAGGAGAGACACACACCTCACTAACACACACCTCCACACACAATAACACACTCTGTGGAGGAGAGACACACACCTCACTAACACACACCTCCACACACAATAACACACTCTGTGGAGGAGAGACACACACCTCACTAACACACACCTCCACACACAATAACACACTCTGTGGAGGAGAGACACACACCTCACTAACACACACCTCCACACACAATAACACTCTGTGGAGGAGAGACACACATCTCACTAACACACACCTCCACACACAATAACACACTCTGTGGAGGAGACACACACACCTCACTAACACACACCTCCACACACAATAACACACTCTGTGGAGGAGAGACACACACCTCACTAACACACACCTCCACACACAATAACACACTCTTGTACATTTTCAGACTCCCACTTAAAGGTGGCTAATGCCCGTTGGAGGCCAAGAGTCATCACTATAAATATGTCCAAAATCATTCATGGAACAAAATAATCATTTTTAAAAGTTTTCATCAGTCACAAAGCCATGCTGTGATCATGAACCAATCCTGCTCAGCTCCCCCACCACATTCAGTCCTCCATCGATGTCCTTTTCCTGTGAGAGCTAATTCAAGTGTAGTCTTAGTGTAAGTACTGTTTATTTTATGTAATGTCAGTGATATGGTGCTGTAATATTTTTTAGGGAGAGTCCAGTGTAATTGTCCAGCGGGGGCAGAAACATTACTGAATCTTGTAGCATTTTCACTGGTCATTAGGGTTCCACACAATGCAGTGCAAAGAAACCTGTTGTAATTCTTCAGATTTGTATTATTCCTCTGCAAAACATTCTGCCTTAAAACAAAACGTCCAATCCGTAAGACCTACAGACTTGACACTTGTTCAACAGCTAGTAAACCCTCCTGTTACTCAGGCGCAAAAAGCCTCCTGTTACTCAGCCTGATTGGCCTCAAGAGGACACTACACCAAAGGAAAATGCTTTCATTAAAAGATTTTCCACACCATGAAGCGATGGATCTTTCCCCTCTGTAATAGCTAGTTATGTATTTGTGCCAATATCTCAGCATCTACAATGCGTATCAAGTTGACATTTGGCATTCTGGTTCTGTGAGGAAGCCTACACATGGGAAATTAAGGACAACTAGATACAGGCAAAATTATTAATGTCACTGGCCAATCAAATTTCATCAGGTGTTTGACAGGCTTAACAATACCCAATCATCATGAAATTTGAACGGTATGTCCATGGGCACACTGTGTAAGAGCCTACATAGGTTTATGGTGATAGTCACAAGGGGCCGCAATTCATGTTTTTAACCAAAAATATGAAGATTAGCTTCATATCATCAGCTTTTACTCTCCTTAGTGTCTCACAACATTGCAAATGCAACTATTTTCAAAATGTGCATAGTCTTTTCTTAAAGGTCAAGTATGTGACAATGGAGCTTTTTCAAACAGATTTCTCTCAGATTCAGATTCAAATAGCTTTAAGGGCTTATTAGAACTATACTGCCAGAGCATTACGAGAAACAGTAACAGAAAATACAAGGAAAAATAAAGCAGCCAATAGTTACCAAATACGTGACATAAGTAGTGAATAAAAGCAATAATTAAAATAGAGGTTTTGGCAACATTTACAAATATGTATTTATCTATATACACCTTAATATGTTAATGTTTACCCAAGTTTAGTGCTAAGTAGTGAGGGGTGGGGTATGGTGAGGTGGGTGTTTGTCACTCAGGCAGTGATAGGGTCATGCCCACTGTGCAGCAAGTGCTGGGCGGGTCACCGTGTGTGTGTGTGTGTGTGTGTGTGTGTGTGTGTGTGTATGTGTGTGTGTGTGTGTGTGTGTGTGTGTGTGTGTGTGTGTGCGTGAGTGGGGCTGTGTGCCCATCTCCCAGGATTATTTCTAATTTCTGAAGGTCTGTGTGTGTGTGATAGTTTGGGATCAGCTGTTTATACCTGTGTGTATAGTGTTCTCTAGTTATTCTGAATGTCTGACCCTGAAGGAGGAAGTGCATCTGTGTCTCCACCTCTACACTCTCACGGTGACCACACACTCTCTCCTCTCTTGGCCAGGTACTTGGTCAGGATCCATTTCTGCTGTGGGTCGCTGACACTCTCTCTTTCTCTCACTCTCTACACTGAGTGATAAAAAGGACCACAACATAACATTATATCATTATGAACACCTCCTTGTTTATTCATTCACCGTTCATTAACTCAGCTCCACTGACCACAGGAGCAGTTTGTAGTTCTATTGTTATACACTGGAGTCCACCTCTTGATCTACATACTTTGATTGCTCTCTTTCACCCCAATGATCAATGGTCAGTACCCACACAGGGCATGTATGATTTGGGTGGTGGAGGTTTTAAATACCGCAGTGTCAGTGCTGGAATAAGAATAGTCCACCAACCAAGAACATCCAGCCAGCAGCATCTTGTGTCCACTGATGAAGGACTAGAGCATGACCAACACACACTGTGCAGCAGCAGATGAGCTACTGTCTCTGACTTTACAACGGCAATGTGGACCAACAAGGTGTGTGTTTAACAAAGCGGACAGTGAGTGGACACCGTGATTTAAAACTCCAGCATCACTGCTTTGTATGATCCACTCGTTTCACATTCATGATTCACACTCACAATATTCTCCAATTTATTCTGCTCCACTCTCTGCTTCTCAGCAAACGCTGAAGGAGGGGCCCACATAGAGATCACTCTCAGAAATGCTGCATATAAGAAAATACCCAATAACATTGCAAAGGTGAATAAAGCCTTGTACTTGCATATGTAAGCACAATTTACACACAGACTGTGAGGAGCCCGTAAATCACAGCTTGTGGCTACATTATGATGTGTTTCTCTGAGACTGAAATACATCAGTGCAAACTAATACATTCATCATGGACCTTACACATGATCTGTTCCTATAAACTTCTCAACTCCTAACAGCAGCAGTACCATGTTCTAAAATTAAAAACAGTGTCTGTTATCTCTAAACTAAACTCTGACACAGCAACAGGACACTTCTTCTGTGTTTGGTTATTTCTACCCACTCTGAGCCAGTCTTGGACAGACATTTGATCTGACCCCATCTCTCAGTTTATTCTCTAAGATTCACTCAGAGCTGTTTTAAGCTTTATCTTGGACACTGAAGGCTTTTCATATTCTGTAACATTGCTGTAGCACAGTGGTATCACCCATGAAAGACTTGATCACCACCTGCTGAACAATGAATTAACAAATGAAACACTAGGACTATGACACTGTGACAGTTCTCATCAGCACTAAGGAACTGAAACCAAGCTCCAAACAACTGAACTCTACACAGCATTTTACACACACCAGTAAAGAGAGAGAGAGAGAGAGAGAGAGAGAGAGAGAGAGAGAGAGAGAGAGAACGAGAGAGAGAGAGAGCAGTGAGGTGAAACTCAGATTTACATGAACAGTCCTGAGTCGTCCTCTTTCTCCCAGAATAGAGCAGCACCTTCACCAGATGTTCAGCTTCATTTAGTCAACTTGTCCGACTTGAAGGTTCTCAGACTTATGTAACAGTAAACCCATAAGCCATATGAGTCAACTCAGGTCAAATGTATTTTAATATCACTCCAATGACACAGTTTACAGTACACAGTGAAACGACACAACTTTCCTCCAGGACCGACAAACACAGAACATCTCACACAGGGCTAAAGTGCACGAGGGCAACATGTGCAACAACGCTAGATGCTAGAGGATTGCCTCATGACAATCATCTGGAACACTTCATGATGATGGGAGTGAGTGCATTGGGACAGTATTCACTGAGGCAGGACACAGGAGACATCTTTGACATGACAATGAAGCACATTGGGATGATGGCGCTGCTCTGGGAGGTGTTGAAGATGGTCAGTGAAGATATGTTAGCTGGTCTGCACATCCTCTGAACACTCAGCCATGAATGTAGTCTGCTCCAGCAGCTTTT
Source organism: Hoplias malabaricus (assembly GCF_029633855.1). Taxonomy (NCBI): domain Eukaryota; kingdom Metazoa; phylum Chordata; class Actinopteri; order Characiformes; family Erythrinidae; genus Hoplias; species Hoplias malabaricus. The sequence continues at coordinate 5,622,222 of NC_089803.1, read as the reverse complement.
CCTGGGTTCATTTTACATAGAGTTTTCCTCACATTAACTCTTCATTGGGAGGAGGGGTGGTCTTCCTCAGCATTGTGTCGTTCTGCACCTCAAACCATGTGTAGAATTTGTTCAGCGAATTGGGAAGGGAAGCATCACTGTCCAAATGGAGACAGAACTGCTCTAATCACCTAGCACTGATACAAACACACTCTTCAGCCTTTACACACACTATTTCTGAAGTAGAACAAATTATCAATGGATTCTGCAGCTATTAATAATGGAAAACACTTCCAAACTGCAGAAGCTACAGTTTCTTATAGATTCTTAAGAAGCTATAGATTCTTAAACATGCATTATAGTTTAACTCATAACTGCCAGTTCACCATAAAGCCAAACTGTGATCACATAGAACATTTTTTTCATGTTTCTTGCTGTAATCTGTAATTAATTTTGATTTGAAATTGCAATATAACAAACATCACAGCAACCATTTTCTAAACTTGTATTTGCACATTTTGTCCTTGAAAAGTGATCAGAGTGGGTCGTACACTATGTAACACAGGACAGGTGACATTTCCACTGTTAAAATGTTTGGAACACACCTTTTATTAACACAAATACCCTTTTAAAATAAGCATTTCTATGGTCTCTATGTATTCACCAATCACACAGTCATTCTGTAAATGAGGTCAAACAAACACAGATTCACACACTGTCACGTGACTGCATCCAGGGCGTTCAGTAAATGTCACTTAGGGACGTCATGATTTAAAATGAAGGTGTTGTTTAATTTCACTGTTGTGAAGAAGATGATGAAGAAGACTTTTTTGCTGACACCATTCTTTCGTTGTGAATAAAAAGGTTTTATTACAATGAACAGAACAGCAGTGAACAAGCACCAATGGACTGCTTGTTGAGAAGTTTAGTGTTACGACCTCAAATTAAATAAAAGTGATTTTATGAAGACCATTTGCACCAGCTATTCAGTGATGGTAAAGAAGAAGTAACAACTCCAGGGGTGAGACTAAAAAGAACTAAAAATAAACAAGATCAATTAAATCACCTTATTCCCAAAATAAAATTACAATAACTACCCATCCTCTGTACTCCAAAACCAGGAGAAAAGGTATCAAAAGTTAAAGCTAACACATGAGTACTCGACACAGATGGGTAGGTAGGACTGGTCTGGTCGGTGGAAGGACTGATGGCACAAATGTGAACACTGGAACAGCCTCTTCCTTCTGTCGTCATTTAGTGTATATTGTGTATACAATGTAGTGTTTCTATATGAATATATATAATATATATTTATATATTGTATTTGTAGCGTTTGACCTTATTCAAACTCGTTCTGATTACTGACGTTTGACTAATGATAATAATTGTTATTGTTATGATTGACTTAAATAACAAAAACATTAACAAGTAGTTAGAGAGTGAATACTGTCATCGCTACGTGAGTTCTTCAGGATTTTCAGATTTTAATGAACAGACTCCACACACTGTTATTTCAAATAATGGAAATATTTTATTAAAAGAAAAGAGACTATTTACTAGACATAGCACGACCTTAGGAATTCTCACTAGATCAACGCAGGTCAAACTGGTTCGAATTTAAAGATAGGCTAGGCAATATGACTTGACTAATGTGTTACTAAATGAGGTTTAATTAATGTATAAATTTATCAAGAGACTTAATTAGGCATCAGCTTCTGAAAAGTGAGTAAAGTTTGCTTGCTTACTCTTTTTGCCTTTTATCACCGAGCCGTCGGGTCCCGCAGTTTCAATCTCCGTTCTCCGGGTTTTTTCTTCTTATCCTTCCCGTGTCACTGAAGGTAGGCTTGCTGGAAAGGGGATTCCTTCCAGGTTGAGTCAGACACTCTTGGCCTTAGATGGTGTGACGTCAGTCGGGGGATTCCCTTCACGGAGAACTGCTGGCCTGGCTGGATTGTCCCCGGAGTGAAGGGGGCGTCTCAGAGTCGTTCGCTGGTTACTCGAGTCCCCAGAAGCGATGCCCTCAGAAGTCAGGGTATAACGCTAACATATCCGCTATCAACTAATCTCAGGGGTGGGATCTTATTCTGGCCAAAATAAGTTTCACCTGCTTTGATCAGTCGTGAGATTAAACTTAGATTGGGCGATAAAACATAAACACAATTAAACAAAGATTACTTAGAGTTACTCGACGTTACGTTGTAGTTTCTGTATCACACTGTTAACTAGCACAAGGCGTCCCTTGGAGCTGAGTGCGGTCTTTAGAGTCTCTGATGAGTCGTTCCGTCGGCATAAGGGAGAATGAAGAGCGTCTCGCTTGAAGAGAGCGCAACGTGAGAAGGTCGCTGGAGAGCGGAAGAAGAGCTCTGGGAAGAGCGGAAGCCAAGAGAGCGAAGAGCGGAAGCGAGAAGAGAGCAACGTGAGTCGGGCACTCTCTTTTCAGATGTGGCGCGGTCACGCCCATTTGGGAGGTATCCTTTCTTTGATTGGATCCTGGGTCTGAGGCTCACGTGACTTGTTTCACGTTTCAGAGAGAGAGAAAAGATTCACGTATACACAAAAATTACTTATACATACTTGTGATATAGCACAATGAGTGTCCTGGATTATTAATATCAAACATCTACGTATATATATCTTGGGTATTTTACGATTACATCCCACTACAATATTGTGCTAGAAGTCAGATACTAATTCGTTTTCCTAATCAGAGACAGAAACTTTCCTTCATGATTGAAACAGTAATACACATCACTTCATTAGTTGGTAGACATTCACCTGAGGACAACAGAGAGTGACATTCATACATATTGCATAAACACATTTATAAACATTCGATTAAGTTCTTTATGTATTTAGACGGCCGCAGGGCGAAACATGATTTCGCAACTGTCCACTTGGGGTCGCTGTTCCATGGGTCCATGCTGTTCGTCCAGTGCGGATGGGTTTTCAGGAGTTCAGGGCGAGGTCAATCCTGTTGGCCATCTGTGTGATCTTGCATACGATAAGGTTTCCCACCTTGATGCCGAGAGCCGTAAACTAGGTTCATTAATTCTGGTCTTCACCACTTTGTTTGATCTCCTTTTTGCCTAAAAGCATCATAAACTGGCTTGTTATCTTTAGAGGAGGGGGTCATAGACAGGCGTCCTTTGATGCAGACCTTAGGTGTGTGCGTGAGGGGGTGTGTGTGTGTTGGGGAGTGCAGAGTCTTTGAACACACGCAGTCTGTGGAATGTAGGGTTCTGTCCCAAAAAATACTTATTCAGAGTGGAGAGTCTTTTCATTCAGAACTTTTCATTTCTTTATTCGATCCATACTCCACTACAGTCATCTCTCCCACTTTTATCGTTGGAGGGCCACCTACTGCAACCAATCAGAATAGATCAGACTGAGATCTGGGAGGATGACAGAAAGAGAAAATATACAAAAAAATGCAGAGCTATTTCTACATTCTTTGAGCCCTTTTTATGATGAATATTCAAGTCAAAATCTTGTACCAACAAGGCCCATAGCATTAATCGTTAGTTTGAATTATACACGTGATTCAAATACACCAGAGGATTATGATCAGTATACACTACAACTGTGAAGGGGCTAGAACACAGATTAACTCAAAAATGTTGCAGAGCCATCAAAAGTGCATGAGCCTCCTTTTCAATTGTGCTGTAATTTAATTAATGTTTCACTATCTTCTTAGAAAAATAACACACAGGTTGCTGTAATCCCAGCTCAGTTTCCTGCAACAATACTGCTCCAAACCCAGTGTGACTAGCATCCACCTCTAGCTGAAACGGCAAAGTAAATTTTGGAGCAGTTAGCACAGGAACATGGCATAACAGTGCATTTATTGAATTAAAAGCATGTTCACAGTAAAGATGTCAGAGGTAATGCAACATCAGAAAATGTTTTACAAATATCATGATAATACCCAGCCATGCCAAGAAAATGATGTCCCACTTAGAACTTGGAATAGGAAATACCATGATGGCAGATATTTTTTAATCAATAGGACGCACCTGACCCTGTTAAACCTGTTTACCCATGTAGGTGATAGTAGCTTTTCCAAAGCCACATTTTGCAAGATTTAATGTGAGTGATGTGGCTTTTAAATGACCAAATACCATTTTTAACACTGCAACTTGTTCAGCCCAACTAGCACAATAAATCACCATCCAGATATGCTTCACAATTGCTTACACCAGCTAAAGCATAGTTTATTAATAACTGAAAAGAGGCAGGGGCATTCTTTAATCCAAAAGTCATCCGGACTAACACACACAGAAAACTGAGATGCACAGGGAGTGAGAGGAACTTGCCAATAATCTTTAAGAAGGTCTAATTGTGTTACAAATTGTGCTGAACCTATATTATCAACACAATCATCTATTCCTGGAAGTGGAAATGAATCTGAAACAGTAACAGCATTTTATTTCCTAAAATCTGTACAAAATCTAAATGTACCATCCAGCTTTGGCAGTAAAATACAGGGTGATCTCCAAGCACTTAAACTCTGGACCACAAAACTGTTTTTCAATGAATACTCCGTCTCCTCGCACATTATAGCACGTTTCAATGGATTAACATGATATGCATGTTGTTTGATTGGAGGATGGTTATTCATATCTATATCATTTGCAGTACAGTGGTTTGTGTTGGAATATCAGAGAAAAGAGCCACATGATCACCAATCAGTTAAATAATATCCTGTTGGGCTTCACTAGACAAATGCTTTAAATACTCTTCCAAATTTACCAAAATCTCAGAGTTTTGTAGTTGAGGACACACCAAAGGAGAATATTTTAAGGTTAAACCATCTATTTCAGGGCTATGTGTGGTAGGGGTTACTGATACAACAGAGGACATAGCAACACATTTGGTCTCTTCCCAAGGGATATAAAGTTTCAGTATGTTAACATGACAAACACGGAATTTACATCTTCATTCCGGAGTGTGTACAACATAATCCATCTCACTCAATTTTTTTTTTTCAATGTCATAAGGACCCATAAACTTAGCTTGTAGTGCAGAACCTGGAACGGCCAAAAAAGCTAAAACCTGATCCCCAGATTTAAATTGCCTACAACAAGATTTCTGATCATAGCTATTTTTCATTTTTTTCTGAGAGAGCAACAATATGTTCTTAGCCATGGAATAAGCTTGATGCAAGCATTATCGAAAATCACTAACATAATCCAGCATGTTTTTAGGACCTGCCTGGTCTGACTGATCAGCGAGAAATTGTTCTTTCAATAATCTCAAAGGTTCACGAAAAAGTGCACGAAAACAAGGTCAGAACGACTAAAACCTAAAGACCACGGAATCCCCTCATCCCAATCACAACCTGATTCCAGACAATATTTTCTGAGCATAGATTTCAAAGTTTGATGGAAACACTCAATCACTCCCTGGGACTCTGGATAGTAAGCACTTGATACATTATGTTTAATAGACAACTGTTCCAAAACTTGACAACACACACATGACATACAATTAGAACCTTGATCTGTTTGAATAAATAAACCAAAAGTTGAACAAAACCTTACTAAAGCCTTGATGATACCATTTGAATGTACGAGCACAATGGAAAATATTCTGGATAACATGTAGAAATGCACATCAACGTCAATAAACACTGATTTCCAGATTGTGTTTTAGATAGTAGCCCTACACAATCTAAAATTATTTGCTGAAACTCATTACAGGTACTGGATAAAGTGGAGCAGATGGAATACACTGGTTAGGCTTTTCTACCATTTGAGAGATATGGCATGAACTGCTAACATCAGACTTCAAACTCGGCCAATAAAAATACTTTACAATGTAGTTATATGTTTTCTTATGCCCAAATGAGTGGACAAACAATACTCATAAGCCAGACTAAAAATCTGTTCTCTATAAGCTTTAGGAACTACAACCTGATATGCATAATTCCAATCAAAATCACCTGAATTTGATGAGCACCATTTGTGCATCAATACACCACTATCCAAATAAAAAGCTGTAGAATGTTTATCAAGATGTTCCTTTAAAACTAAAAAAAATGTGTGTAAGAAATATAAGGAGCTGAAACAACAGTCATTGTCTCCGCACCGGCCTCTGCTTCCTTCACGCCCACAGCAACACCTGCGACCAACTCAGGGTCCCCCGGCAAAACCCGGTGCTCCATCAGCTGATGATACAAAAAAAAAAGCTTAATGTCATGTTTCTTTGAGGTTTCTCAGAATAAAAATATGATAATCATCAGCCACATAATGAGCACTCGCCCCTGAATTATTAACAGTTTTCTAAAGCTAACACACAGTACTCTACACAGATGGGTAGGTAGGACTGGTCTGGTCATTGGGAGGACTGATAGCACAAACACGATCATTGGAACAGCCTCTTCCTTCTGCCGTCATCTCTCCCCCTTTTATTGTTAGAGCGCCACCTGCTCTGGGAGGATGACAGAAAGAGAAAACACAAAAAAGGTAGAACATATGAGGGTTGTCACATTAGCCAATGCACTTCTGACTTCACCCCAAAGGCCACTTGTTTATATTAGTATTATTATATTAGAGATTATTACTGTGAGAGTTGGCATAGTATCAGTGGTAGCTGGGTGTTCACACAGTGAAATAGAGTTGTACAAAAACCTCCCTCAGTCAGAGACTGACTTGTTTAGGCCACTTGTTTATATAGGTTATCTTGTGTCTATATAAGGTAATGGTATAGTGTCTTGTTTACATTATTCCCTGCTCTGGGACTGAGGACACTAAAAGAATTATAGCTTCTCTCTAACTTTCAGGAACTTAACCTATACATTCCCTTCTAAGACATTTCTATGTGCTGCACACACTTAATAACATATGCATATAAAATATACGTCAAGGATAAAGCTGTATAAGGAAGTTTCCAGACCTCAAAATGTTTGTGACAAATATGTCACCATGGGTTCTTATGGGCTACAAGATTTGGCTACACTATTTCTAAGGTTTATTTTTAACAGTTAATTAACTTTTAGCATGCAGTTAACTCACTAATAATAAGGAAATAACCATAACCAACAAGAGTAACTCATCAGTTGTAGGCACTCACAAATCTGTAAAATGCTATGTATTTATTTAATATATTTTAAGTTTAAATATGTTATTAACTGTTTCTCTAGTAATGACCTACACATTTATGCTGTAATATTCAGTTCCAAGCAGACCTCAACTGTCTGGATATGGCATGCTGATCCTACAATATAAAAAGGTTAAATATTTAAATCCAGACTGGTCTAATGTGGTAGTCATTGCTAGTAAATGAACTCATCTGCAGTACTTGTACATGGTAGGATTAGTGTATATCCAGGCGTCCTGTTGATCAGAAGTCACTATAAACCATTTAAAAAAGAGCAGGTCAGGAAGTGTATAGTTATAAAGGGTGAATTAGTAAAACTGTAGTTATGGTCTTCTAAGATCTTTAATCAAATCAAATGTATTTGTATAGCACTTTTTATAACTGATGATGTCACAAAGCAGCTTCACAGATTTCCAGTAAGACAAAGATTTGACATGAAATGTAAAAAAACCCCTCCTCCTTGGATCACCACCTTAACGTGGTGGAGGGGTTTGCGTGCCTGCGTGAGCCTAGGAGCTATGTTGTCGGGGGCAATAGCCCCTGGTAGGGTCTCCCAAGGCAAATTGGTCCTAGGTGATGGGCCAGACAAAGAGTGATCCATAAAGACATGGATGAATAAGATAACAACGAGGACACAGCCTCCCTTGCCCGGAGCAGGGTTACCGGGGCCTCACCCTGGAGCCAGGCCTGGGGGAGGGGCTCCTTGGCGAGCGCCTGGTGGCCGGACTTTCACCTATGGGGTCCGGCCGGGCTTAGCCCGAAGGAAATACATGGGTCCACTCTCCCATGGGCCCACCACCTGTGGGAGAGGTAGTAATCCGGGTCTGGTGCATTGTGGATCGGGTGGCGGTCGGGGTCGGGGGCCCTGGCGTTCTGATCCTCGGTTACTGAAACTGGCTTTTGGAACATGGAACGTAACCTCTCTGGTGGGAAAAGAGCCTGAGCTGGTGCGCGAGGTTGAGAGGTACCGGCTAGATATAGTTGGGCTCACCTCGACACACAGTATGGGCTCTGGAACCAATCTCCTTGAGAGGGGCTGGATGCTCTTTCACTCTGGAGTTGCCCAGGGTGAGAGGCGTAAGGCAGGTGTGGGCTTACTCATAGCCCCCCAGCTTAGCGCCTGTACGTTGGGGTTTACCCCAGTGGACGAGAGGGTAATTTCCCTGCGCCTTCGGGTTGGGGAAAGGGCTCTGACTGTTGTTTGTGCTTATGCACCGAACAGCAGTTCAGAGTACCATGCCTTCTTGGGGACCCTAGAGGGAGTGCTGGAGAACACTCATTCTGGGGACTCCATTGTTCTGCTGGGGGACTTCAACGCTCACGTGGGTAATGACAGTGAGACCTGGAGGGGCGTGATTGGGAGGAACGGCCCCGCTGATCTGAACCCGAGTGGTGTTCAGTTATTGGATTTCTGTGCTCGTCACAGTTTGTCCATTACGAACACCATGTTCGAACATAAGGGTGTCCACAAGTACACCTGGCATCAGGACACCCTAGGCCGCATTTCGATGATCGACTTTATAGTCGTATCATCTGACCTGCGGCCATATGTTCTGGACACTCGGGTGAAGAGAGGCGCTGAGCTGTCAACTGATCACCACCTTGTGGTGAGTTGGATCAGATGGCGGGGGAGGATGCCGGACAGACCTGGCAGGCCCAAACGTGTGCTGAGGGTTTGCTGGGAACGTTTGGCAGAGGAACCTGTCAGAAAGATCTTCAACTCCCACATCCGGCAGAGCTTCGACTGCATCCCGGGGGAGGCTGGTGACATTGAGTCCGAGTGGGCCATGTTCCGGACCTCCATTGTTGAGGCGGCTGAACGGAGCTGTGGCTGCAAGGTTGTCGGTGCCTGTCGGGGTGGCAATCCCCGCACTCGGTGGTGGACACCCCGGGTGAGGGGGGCTATCAAGCTGAAGAAAGAGTCCTATCAAGCCTGGTTGGCTCAGGGGACTCCGGAGGCAGCCGACAGGTACCGGGGAGCCAAGCGGCTTGCGGCCTCGGCAGTCGCTGAGGCAAAAACTCGGGTGTGGGAGGAGCTTGGTGAGAACATGGAAAACGACTTTCGGTCGGCTCCAAGAAGTTTCTGGCAAACCGTCAGGCGACTCAGGAGGGGAAAGCAGTTTTCCACCAACACTGTATATGGTGGGGGTGGGGAACTGTTGACCTCGACTGGGGACGTCATCAGACGGTGGAAGGAATACTTCGAGGATCTTCTCAATCCCACCAGCACGTCTTCCGCAGAGGAAGCAGAGCTTGGGGACCCCGGGGGGGGCTCGTCTATCACTGGGGCTGAAGTGGCCAAGGTGGTAGGGAAACTCCTTGGCGGTAGGGCCCCGGGGGTGGATGAGGTTCACCCCGGGTTCCTCAAGGCTCTGGATGTTGTGGGGCTGTCCTGGTTGACACGTCTTTGCAACATCGCGTGGACATCGGGGGCAGTGCCTCTGGACTGGCAGACTGGGGTGGTGGTTCCCCTTTTCAAAAAGGGGGATCGGAGGGTGTGTTCCAACTATAGGGGGATCACACTCCTCAGCCTCCCCGGTAAGGTCTATGCGGGGGTACTGGAGAAGAGAGTCCGACTGATAGTTGAACCTCGGATCCAGGAGGAACAATGCGGATTCCGCCCCGGTCGTGGAACACAGGACCAGCTCTTTACCCTCGCTAGGATCCTGGAGGGTGCATGGGAGTTTGCTCAACCAGTCTACATGTGTTTTGTGGATCTGGAGAAGGCATTCGACCGTGTCCCTCGGGGTATTCTGTGGGGGGTGCTCAGGGAGTATGGGGTACTGGGCTCTTTGTTACGAGCTATCCAGTCCCTGTACAAACAGAGCAGGAGTCTGGTTCGTATGGCTGGCAGTAAATCTGACTGGTTTCCAGTCAGAGTTGGACTCCGTCAGGGCTGCCCGTTGTCACCGGTTCTGTTCATAATTTTTATGGACAGAATTTCTCGGCGTAGCCAAGTGGCGGAGGGTGTCCGGTTTGGTGGTCTCAGGATTCCATGTCTGCTTTTTGCAGATGATGTGGTCTTGTTGGCTTCATCGAGCCGGGACCTCCGGCTCTTGCTGGACCAGTTTGCAGCCGAGTGTGAAGCGGTAGGGATGAGGATCAGCACCTCCAAGTCCGAGTCCATGGTACTCAGCCGGAAAAGGGTGGAGTGCTCTCTCCAGGTTGGAAGTGAGATCCTGCCTCAAGTGGAGGAGTTTAAATACCTCGGGGTCTTGTTCACGAGTGAGGGAAAGATGGAGCGTGAGATTGACAGGCGGATCGGTGCAGCGTCAGCAGTAATGCGGGCTCTGTACCGGTCCGTTGTGGTGAAGAGAGAGCTGAGCAGAAAAGCAAAGCTCTCGATTTACCGTTCAATCTACGTCCCAACCCTCACCTATGGTCACGAGCTTTGGGTAGTGACCGAAAGAACGAGATCGCGGGTACAAGCGGCTGAAATGAGTTTTCTCCGCAGGATGTCTGGACTCTCCCTTAGAGACAGGGTTAGGAGCTCGGACATCCGGGAGAGACTCGGAGTGGAGCCGCTGCTCCTCCACGTCGAAAGGAGCCAGCTGAGATGGTTCGGGCATCTGGTTCGGATGCCTCCTGGACGCCTTCCTGGAGAGGTGTTCCGGGCATGTCCAACGGGGAGGAGGCCCCGGGGCAGACCAAGAACACGCTGGAGAGACTATATGTCTCGACTGGCCTGGGAACGCCTCGGTATACCCCCGGAGGAGCTAGAGTCGGTGGCTGGGGAGAGGGAGGTCTGGGTTTCTTTGCTCCGACTGCTTCCCCCGCGACCCGGACCCGGATAAGCGGTGGATAATGGATGGATGGATGGATGTAAAAAACCCCAAGTGAGCGAGGCCAGGGGCGACAGAGGCAAGGAAAAACTCCCTCAGCTGAGGAAGAAACCTTGGGAGGAACCAAGGCTCACAAGGGGTGGCCTATCCTCCTCTGGTCAATCTACTGGTGATAATAGTTAGGACTCTGTGAGGACTTCAGTGTAGGGGCAGCTTCAAGGCACTTGGTAGTTGCTGAAGTGTGGGCAGCTGGTCTGAAGCGTGGAGGAGGATCTCGACAGTCATCCATCAGTGTCCAGACGGACAGGTGGGCAGTCATTTACTCGGAAAAAGGTAAAGGGATGGAATTAGTTTTGAACTGTTTGGTGTTTGTACAGCAGAAAATGTGAACATGCGGCTAATGACTCCGGCAGATCTGACTATGACAGCTTTAACTAAAAGGAGAGAACCAGAAGGACACACAGACAGGAGCATCCTGAAACACTGGCATCCCTCCGCTCCACCGTCAACAAACCTGATCGCGTGAAGTGGCGGGACGACACCAACGTCTCAGTTTACTATAATTCCCTGTGTCCATGGACCCACCGGATCTGCCGCCTTTATCTATGGGGGAGCATTAACTACCAAAAGATAAACTAAACTAATGAGTTTTTAGCCTAGATTTGAAAATTGCGACTGTGTCTGAGTCCCGAACATTTTCTGGAAGATCATTCCAGAGGTGGGGGGCTTTATAAGAAAAGGCTCTTCCCCCAGCTGAGGCCTTCTGAATTCTGGGAACAATTAAAAAACAGTATTCTGTGATGTGAGTAAACGTGGAGGCTCATAATATGAAATAGTATCTAGAAGGTATTCAGGAGCGAGCCCGTGTAGAGCTTTATATGATAGTAACCGATAGGCAGCCAATGAAGTGATGATAGAACTGGGCTGATATGTTCAAATGTTCTAGTTTTAGTGAGGACCCTGGCTGCAGCATTTTGAACTAGTTGAAGTTTTCTTAAATTTATTTAATAAATACTTCATTAATGTAGGTTGCTCGTTATGAACTACTTCCTCAACATTAATAAGTGCTTATAATTCAGAATGTGTATATTCTAACTTAGCTTTGCAATTGCTAAATAAAGACATTTAGTCTAATTGCCAGTGACATTTGCATCATGAAGATAAAAGAAACTGCTGTAAACACACAATATGCTCCTTGATATCTACAATAATACTGAATATCATTTGCTGTTTAATAAATATCACTGTAATAAAGTGGTTACTCTGAATGTGTGTTTAGTTGCCAGTATTCAACACATTTTATTAATACATTTACAACAAGTTTATATGCTCTTTTTCAAATAATATTAATCTTAAATAAGTGACTGTTAACTGCTTGTTAATACACTGCTTGCTAATAGTTAATCAACCGTTAAGAATAGACCTTTAAAATAAAGTGTTATCAAAGATTTTTATTGTTATCATTGTTTCCTCAACCCAAATAAATATGATGATCTTTCCTCAGTGTTGTTAGAAAGATGATTTCCATAGAGAGGGTCCACTTTGCATCATGAGCCCATGCTTCAGTGCTCTGCTAGTGTTTATAGTCCTGTGAGTTTAACACTTCATGACTGAGAGCTGATGCCCCACAAACTTCACCCACAGCAACCATGACTTTGGTCTCCATCTTCATCTGGACACTGGCGCTCTGGACCAGAGGTGAGGAAAGCTGTTAATATTGTGATTGTTTTTATGTACATTTGAAGGCAACATTTTGTCTTTTAATGATATTTCCTTTATTTTTACCTCTGAAATACAATGTTTGTGTCCATTAATATCTAAATATTTATTTTTCCATTACAGATTCATTTGGAGATAAAATCCTGACACAGTCTCCAGGATCTCAGTCTGTTTCTCCAGGAGACACTGTTACTATCAGCTGTTGATCCAGTGAGAGTGTCAGCATCTGGCTTCACTGGTATCAACAGAAACCTGGAGAAGCTCCTAAACTCCTGATCTATAGCGCATCCACCCGTCAGTCTGGAGTCTCAGATCGTTTCAGTGGGAGTGGATCTGGTTCAGACTTTACTCTAAAAATCACTGGAGTAAAGCCTGAAGATGCAGGAGATTATTACTGTCAGCAGTATAACAGCTATCCACTCACACAGTGTTAGAGCGTCGTACAAATACCTCCTTCAGCTGTAGAGGAACTGCTCTGAGTCAGAAACACTCACTGATCTGTGAACAGCTGCTAAAGCTGCACTCAACTGGACTCATCAGCTCCAGAACACTACAGTAGTGAAGAGTGTTCTCTCTTTGGGGAGTTTTCCTCACTGTGGAACAGGGATTTACATCAGGAGATGGAGTATCTCACCAGGAGCAGATTAACACACTCAGCACATTACACACTTTACAACCAGTCTAAACACAGTGTATACACACTTTATACACACTATACACATTCAACATACAGTCTCCACACATTAATTACACACTTTACACAATTTGTTTACATAGTATTTTACTTTATTCACACAGTAAAATCACTACATTTGTTTCCAGTAGAACTTTAAAAGTTAAGTATAAAAAGGAAAGACTATGTCCCTGAACTCTAGTGTCTTGCTTAAGTCTATTTTGTGGATCAAGTCAGTTCTTCTAAAATTAGACCAGTTTAAACTACACAGAACTTCTGTAGAATATTAGAGAAATTTTTTTATTATTATTTTCTTATTCTTATTCTTCTTATTATTATTACTATTATTATTATTATTATTATTCCAAAACCTGCCCATCCATTTTTAAAGCCATTCTTGTGGGGTTCATTATCTTCATCATCTGTGTAAATATGTTCATCTTGACTCAGTCAAACTCAAGGTCAACACTCAGCACTGAATCTACAGCTAAACTCATTATCCAACAAGTAAAGGTTCTATTTTGGGGCTAAACATCTATTGGCAATTTACCAGAACCACAAACAATGCTAAAGAAGCACACGCACTGGACTATATTTATTTGTATTTACAGTGTGCAGTGTCAGTTATTCTCTCTGCCTCAGCATCATGTCTCTGGGCTGGGTCAAGCCACAGGACAACCTCTACATCTCAGGTAGTGTTCTCCATTGATTAGAAATGGACAAAGGATCCCAGTGGCTTGTTGAATCCAGCCTCTATATGAATCCACACCTACGTCGTCACATGCTGCATCCATTAACTGGAGAAGACTGTCCCAGGTACCGGGCAAATTAGCTGTGATTTAGAGGGAGGACACAGTGATGTTACTTCAAGCCCCCTGTCCCCAGTTCTCCTGATGTTTGTGGGAATCAAACCAGGGACAGTCCCAAGCCCACTTCTCTAACTATTACAGCATGGATGCCCCCAAGAGAAAGAAGTGCAGAGTTCCTGGAGTTTCTGTAATAACATGTAGATGAAAAGAGTGGATTTATCAAGCCCCTCTTCTGCCCTTTGCTCTAAAAATCAATTTATTTCATAATGATAATATAGAGGATGTATCAGATATTAAACTGAGAGAACTGATACTAAACTTGATCTTAGCTGAAAGGCAGAGTAGTGATGAACCTCCCACTGAAATGTAGCTGGTGCAATGTGGACAATATCAATCTAACACATAATCACACAGCCCTTCTGTGATCAGGCCCCTGTCCTGCTCAGCTCCCCCACTACATTCTGTCCTCCCCAGACATGTCCTTTTACTTAGAGTTAATAAAAGTGTGGTGTAAGTGTTATTTTATTGTTATTATAAATGTACAGTTACTGTGAGTGTCCTGTAAATTGAAATGTATATTTAGTGTTACTCTAGTGTTTCTCTTGGTGCAGTCTTAGGCAGAGTCCAGTGTTAGTGTAAGACCAGCAGGAGGCATTTTTACTGGTTGTTTAGTCTTTTTCACTGAGACAAAAAGACATCAGTGTAAAATAATACATTCATCATGGAGCTTAAACATCATCTGTTTCAATCACTTTCACAATGTGTGAGAGCAGCACCACCATTTTCTAAGATTCTGTTTCTGTTTTTCTTCAACTGAACTTTCTTAAATTACACACTGCTTCAATAGCAGAAGAAACCACTCAGGGTCTGATTATTTCCACCTGCTCTGAACCAGTCTTGGACAGACATTAGATCTGCTGGCATCTCCCATAGTGTATTCTCTAAGATTCACCCAAAACACTGTTACATTTAATTTTGAATAATTAACACTTTTCATATTCTGTAACATTGCTGTAACACAGCGGTGTCACCCACGAAAGACTTGATCATCACCTGCTGAACAATGAATTAACAAATGAAACACTAGGACTATGACACTGTGACAGTTCTCATCAGCACTAAGGAACTGAAACCAAGCTCCAAACAACTGAACTCAGCACTGCATTTTACATACACCAGTAAAGAGAGAGAGAGAGAGAGAGAGAGAGAGAGAGAGAGAGAGAGGGAAAGAGAGAGAGAGAGAGAGAGAGAGAGAGAGAGAGAGAGAGAGAGAGAGAGAAGTGAGGTGAAACTCAGATTTACATGAACAGTCCTGAGTCGTCCTCTTTCTCCCAGAATAGAGCAGCACCTTCACCAGATGTTCAGCTTCATTTAGTCAACTTGTCCGACTTGAGGGTTCTCAGACCTGTCCGACTCAACACTTCTCCAACATGTCCGACTCTATGGTCCTCCACCGTGTCTGACAATGTCTTTTTATGGACTAATATAGGTCAGGCCAGACTGGACCAGTACTGAACGTCTTGGGACGTTACTGGTCCATTCGTGGTCACTGGGAGAACTTTCCTAACTCTTAATTTAACTTTAAACATTTCTGTTCATTAAAGTTTAATAAAATAGTTTTAAAAACAATTTTTTTATATAAGTGTGACATTCCATTGTTTAAAATATAAAACAGGGAATCACATTCAATTTTTTTAAATATACCTCTGGTCCGTATTTCTTATATATATTTTAAAATTTTTAAATTAAAAAAATGGAAAATTAATAATAAAAAAAAAATAAAATAAAATAAAATAAAAAAATATATTTTTTATGAATTAAAAATAAAAATATTTAAAAGTTAAAAAATTGTAACAGTGTTAGTCTGAATTTACTGTATGTGGGTCTTTTTCAGTAAAAGTGATGAGAAAGATTAAATAAGTCTCATGTTTAAACAGAATAAAAGTCCCTTCATTTTCAGACTGAGTTTTGCTCCTTCACTGAATGTGTGACACAGTGCTACATTTCAGTGAAGAGTCATTGTCCATAAACCTACATCACTCATCACACTGTTAGTGATAACACTGTAAAATCTGTGTGTGAGGGGTTTACACACTTTACCCTCAAAACTTATTCATAAAACTCTAACATTTCTAAATGAAGATCTATCTCTGAACTAAACCTTGTTTTCTAAACAGTCTAAACATTTCTATGTGTTTATTATGGAGGTGTTTGATGGAGGCATTTCCATAGAGAGGGTCCACTTTGCATCATGAGCCCATGCTTCAGTGCTCTGCTAGTGTTTATAGTCCTGTGAGTTTAACACTTCATGACTGAGAGCTGCTGCCCCACAAACTTCACACACAGCAACCATGACTTTGGTCTCCATCTTCATCTGGACACTGGCGCTCTGGACGAGAGGTAACACACTTGATTATCTAGGAGATCTGTGGATCTGATCAAAAATTGTTTATGTATTTACCTTTTAGATATTACAGTAAATAAACCTTAGAATTTATCAGTTAAAATAACAGTTAAAAAGAACTAAACTGAAATATAATGGTGTTTAACATATAAAATTTCAAGAAGTAGAATAAAATTATTGTATGTTCCCAACTTATATTATAGTATATTATTTAAATAAATACTTGTTAATTAAATAAAAATATTACCTATATTATTTAAAATTATTCTTTTATTATTATTATCATTATTTATTTACACTTTCTGTTTAATTTTCCATTAGGATCCAGTGGTCAGGTGACTGTTACTCAGACTCCTCCAGTGAAGACTGTTTCTACAGGACAATCAGTCACCATCAACTGTAGAACCAGTAGCGGAGTTCATAATGGCAACTATCTTGCCTGGTATCAGCAGAAACCCGGAGAAGCTCCTAAACTCCTGATCTACTTGGCTAACACTAGACATTCAGGTATTGCAGATCGTTTCAGTGGCAGTGGATCTGGTTCTGACTTCACTCTGACCATCAGTAACGTCCAGAATGAAGATGCTGGAGATTATTACTGTCAGAGTTACCACAGTGGAGGAGTGTTCACACAGTGAAATAGAGTCGTACAAAAACCTCCCTCAGTCAGAGACTGCACAGAGACTGCACTGCTGCAGCTGCACCCTACTGCAGGTGCTGAGGGGGAGGATGATACACACAATAACACACTCTGTGGAGGAGAGACACACACCTCACTAACACACACCTCCACACACAATAACACACTCTGTGGAGGAGAGACACACACCTCACTAACACACACCGGGTGACTGTCTGTGAGGAGCGTGGTGTGTTCTCCCTGTGTCTGCGTGGGTTTCCTCTGGGTGACTGTCTGAGGAGTATAGTGTGTTCTCCCTGTGTCTGTGTGGGTTTCCTCTGGGTGCTCCGGTTTCCTCCCACAGTCCAAAAACACACGTTGGTAGGTGGATTGGCAACTCAAAATTTTCCATAGGTGTAAGTGAATGTGTGAGTGTGTCTCCCTGTGAAGGAATGGTGCCCTCTCCAGGATGTTTTCCTGTCTTACGCCCAGTGATTTTGGGCAAACTCTGGACCCACAGTGACCCTGAACAGGATAAGTGCTTACAGACAATGTCTGTGCTGTTTTTCTTTCTTTTTATGTTTGTTGTGTGTGAGGGGGAATTAGCTGTGGGGGCATGTGGGTAAGAAGCCCATCCCTGAAGGCTCTTCTCTTCTAATTCAATAGCTCCTTTAGGTCATTGGTGACCCAGGGTTTGTTATTGAGGAAGCATCACACTGTCTTGATGAGTATGGTGTTATTCACACAGAAGTTAATCCACACTGTTATACAATTTGTCATGGAATTGATGACACCTTCATGGGATTCACAGAGTACATCCCAGTCCATGTCCTCAAAACACCCCTGAAGTGCCTCATTCATTTCCTGTGACCACCTCCTAACAGTCCTCCTTGTCACAGGTTACTGCTGAAAAACAGGTGTGTAAGTGGACGTGAGAAATACCAGATTAGGTTCTGATTTTCCAAGTGTGGGGAAGGTGGTGGAGCAGTATGCGTCTTTCATATTTGCATATAATAAATCCAGTGATTTATTTCCTTCACATTATGTGTTACATGTCAGTGTAGGAAATGTCCAGAAAAATAAATTAATAAGAATTATGAAGAGACTCACATATACCACACAGTTTGTATTCACTTAAGCAATGTGTATTTACAAAATATTTATAATAGACAAAATCATACAGAATTAAATAAGCCAACAAACAAACAATAGAAACTAAGGCCATGTTTCCAGGGGTAAGCCGTGAACAAAGTTTCAAACATAACCCAAGTCTAACTCCAAACCCCAAAACTAGTTTCCCTATACAAACATAAACAAATAAATCACAGTTAATAGACCTGACTCCCTCTCCACAGACAGTAGTACAGGGCAATCCACAGAACTGACACCGGGAACCAAATAAGACCCATAACAATCTGGTTTTTGTAACAAACTGTTGAAGTGTTGGAAGTGTGGCAGAGAGTGAAGTGAGGTTAAAATCAACAGAAATCATGATGAATGCAGTTTGAGTGTTGTGTTTGGAGTCTGGCTGTGACTGACCTGATGACCTCACATGACGTGTCATCAACAGCCAATAGCAGAATGTAAACAACAACAAAGATGGTCATGTGACCTCCCTCAGCAGATAATATGGAGGAAAACTCACAGCTCAGGGTTCAATATCCAGATGACAGAAACACTCCTTCACTGTAACATATCTGAGATTACCACATCTGTTTTTAACAAACACTGCAGTCACCCTCCTTTTTTCTCACCATTTCGTCTGCAGTCACAGTCTGAAAGTCAGGAACGGTGGTGTTGGAGTCTGGAATATGTTCCTGCAGCCATGTCTCAGTGAAACACAGTGCTGCATTCCCGGTATTCCCACTGAGTCCTTATCAGTACTCTGAGCTTATCCATTGTATTCACCAGTGACCTCACATTCCCCATTACAACCAAGGGAAGCTAGGGTTTATACTTCCTCCTTCTAGCTCTCCATATTACACCAGCCCAACATCCCAGACATGTCCTCTTCAAACCATCAGGGATTTGGGGTCTCACTCTGGGCACTAGTGGAGCACCATCTCAGCCAAAGACATGGTGCCCCTTTGCTGCAGTAATACCCCTCCTACTACTCAAACACAAACACTACTCCAACTCCTCATAAAGTGTTGATGGGGATCTGTCACTCCAGAGAACAGTTACCCTGCTCCAAAGAACAAAGCTACATTGTAAAAAAGTCCTAATTTTATAGAAAATAACTGTAATTTTTTAAAGTTTACAGAGAACTCAAATTCATCCGACGCTATAAACCTCCGTAAACCACCAAGTTTAGCAAGTCAAGCTAACGTTAACTAACACCAACTAAAACAGGCGAAGTGAGTGTCCTTACCCTGTTTACCTCCATGTTACAGAGGCTCTTGAACACCTTTCGTTGGTGTCCTTACATGCCCATATTGTTGGAAAAGCGTCAGTGAAATGAGCTACAGATAACGGAGTGAGCGGATGGTCCTTTCCAAAGTGCCCGTTTAAAGTTGACAAATGTAGTCCATTTTCTGGATATTTTGGGATTTTTGGGCCATTTGTGCACAGATGTCCCACTGTACATTGAATGATTGCAGCCAAAAACAACACACCTTTTCGTCATTTTGCATTAAATTAAGTGCAGCTTCTAGAGTTGTTGTCCACCATCTACGTCACATGCAAGACACCTATTAGAGTTTCCCAACACCGTTGGGGGGGGGGGGGTAGCTTTTAAACCTTATTCCTTGAATTAGTAAGAAATAACATTCTGACTATCAATAAACACAAGTTAGGAACTCAAATTCCACTGTATTGTTTGACACTTCGTATTGCTGGTGCTTAGCCTTTAAGGTTAGGTGGACTCTTGAAATCGTTGTTGAGACTCAGCATTTCTCTGAGGTAACGTTAACGTTAAGGCGCTAAAAGTTTGCTAACTTTTTTCTATCGTCATTGACTATTAGTCACATTTAAATTATAACCAATCTGCTTAGCAGTTCATTTTTCTGCATAGACCACTGAAATAATGTCATCATTTTGTATTTGGCACAATTTTGTTATGTTCATATTTGGCACTTTTGAGTGGCAGACATTAATGGTGTTTTCAAAGACATCTATCATGTTCTGTGGTGGCTAAATTAATATGCGTCACTATACGTTTTGTTCTTTGGATATTTTTTTTCCTGTACATTACTGCGTCCTCTGAAGGTAAAAACACTTTCAGTCAATTTGCAGAGCTTATCAAAGAAAGCTATGTCAAAGCTTTATGATGTTTCAGTGAGTATTAGATGAAAATTACTGCATCAAAGCTTTCCTTGCTTTCCTTCAACACCAGCTTCTCCTGGTGACAGGTTTCAGAAATGTAAGCTGGGCGTTGATGGTCAGTGGTTGAAAGGCTGCTCAGTAATAATTGTAGACTATATATTATTTAATGTTATGTTTTCCAAAATATATGATGACGTGAAAATATATATATATATAAATTTATATCATGTGTACATATCACTTTCCAATTAAAACATGTATCTCCAAACACCACCATGTTTGTACAAAGAGCTAGTGGGTATTTTACAACATTTGTTCCATTGATAATTAATATTGAAACATTGTGATAGTTAATGTAAAATGTGAGACTGAATGTGAAGTAGTGCTGTCCAGCTAAGTGGAGTTCTTCACATTCACTGTTACTGGGGAATGTACCTTGAATGTTAATGTGAAGAATGTTAAGAAAAGGCTCTGCAATTAAAAATCTTATTGCAGCTGGACCACATTTCAGTTAAGCCAATGCAGGTCTTCAGAAAAAAGTGAATGGGTGAGGGAGACAACACATCTTACAAGCACAGGCATGGTTTGTGTAAATTTATTCAAAATCATTATTGGGGTCAATGTAAGGATTTTGTACATCACACCTTATTTAGTCCTAATTGAATCCATTGTCTTTCCTGGATACTAGAAACGTAAAGTAAAATAATGCATAACAAGTTTGGCCTGTGGTTTGTTTACATCACAGCCAGAGCAACAGCGCAGCACAGCACAGAAAAAGAGCAGAAGCAGATGCCCCAGCACAGATCAGAGACCAGTGCAGCAGCAGCACAGCCCAGAGACCAGTGTAGCAGCAGCACAGCCCATAGACCAGTGCAGCAGCAGCACAGCCCAGAGATCAGTGTAGCAGCACAGCTCAGAGACCAGTGTATCAGCACAGCCTATAGACCAGTGTAACAGCACAGCTCAGAGACCAGTGTAGCAGCACAGCCTATAGACCAGTGTAACAGCACAGCTCAGAGACCAGTGTAGCAGCACAGCCCAGAGATCAGTGTAGCAGCACAGCCCATAGACCAGTGTAAGAGCACAGCCCAGAGTCATAGCAGCAGCACAGCCCAGAGACCAGTGTAACAGCACAGCCCAGAGACCAGTGTAACAGCACAGCCCAGAGACCAGTGTAGCAGCACAGTCCAGAGACCAGTGTAGCAGCACAGACTATAGACCAGTGTAGCAGCACAGCCCAGAGACCAGTGTAGCAGCACAGCCTATAGACCAGTGTAGCAGCACAGCCTATAGACCAGTGCAGCAGCACAGCCCAGAGACCAGTGTAGCAGCACAGCCTATAGACCAGTGTAGCAGCACAGCCTATAGACCAGTGCAGCAGCACAGCCCAGAGACCAGTGCAGCAGCACAGCCTATAGACCAGTGCAGCAGCACAGCCCAGAGACCAGTGTAGCAGCACAGACCAGAGACCAGTGTAGCAGCACAGCCTATAGACCAGTGTAGCAGCACAGCCCAGAGACCAGTGTAGCAGCACAGCCCAGAGACCAGTGTAGCAGCACAGCCTATACACCAGTGCAGCAGCACAGCCCAGAGACTAGTGTAGCAGCACAGCCCAGAGACCAGTGTAGCAGCACAGCCTATAGAACAGTGTAGCAGCACAGCCTATAGACCAGTGTAGCAGCACAGCCTATAGACCAGTGCAGCAGCACAGCCCAGGGATCAGTGTAGCAGCACAGCCCATAGACCAGTGTAAGAGCACAGCCCAGAGTCATAGCAGCAGCACAGCCCAGAGACCAGTGTAACAGCACAGCCCAGAGACCAGTGTAACAGCACAGTCCAGAGACCAGTGTAGCAGCACAGCCTATAGACCAGTGTAGCAGCACAGCCCAGAGACCAGTGTAGCAGCACAGCCCAGAGATCAGTGTAGCAGCACAGCCTATACACCAGTGTAACAGCACAGCCCAGAGACCAGTGTAGCAGCACAGCCCAGAGACCAGTGTAGCAGCACAGCCTATACACCAGTGTAACAGCACAGCCCAGAGACCAGTGTAGCAGCACAGCCTATAGACCAGTGCAGCAGCACAGCCTATAGACCAGTGCAGCAGCACAGCCCAGAGACCAGTGTAGCAGCACAGCCTATAGACCAGTGTAGCAGCACAGCCTATAGACCAGTGCAGCAGCACAGCCCAGAGACCAGTGCAGCAGCACAGCCTATAGACCAGTGCAGCAGCACAGCCCAGAGACCAGTGTAGCAGCACAGACCAGAGACCAGTGTAGCAGCACAGCCTATAGACCAGTGTAGCAGCACAGCCCAGAGACCAGTGTAGCAGCACAGCCCAGAGACCAGTGTAGCAGCACAGCCTATACACCAGTGCAGCAGCACAGCCCAGAGACTAGTGTAGCAGCACAGCCCAGAGACCAGTGTAGCAGCACAGCCTATAGACCAGTGTAACAGCACAGCTCAGAGACCAGTGTAGCAGCACAGCCTATAGACCAGTGTAGCAGCACAGCCTATAGACCAGTGTAGCAGCACAGCCTATAGACCAGTGTAGCAGCACAGCCCAGAGATCAGTGTAGCAGCACAGCCCATAGACCAGTGTAAGAGCACAGCCCAGAGTCATAGCAGCAGCACAGCCCAGAGACCAGTGTAACAGCACAGCCCAGAGACCAGTGTAACAGCACAGTCCAGAGACCAGTGTAGCAGCACAGCCTATAGACCAGTGCAGCAGCACAGCCCAGAGACCAGTGTAGCAGCACAGCCTATAGACCAGTGTAGCAGCACAGCCTATAGACCAGTGTAGCAGCACAGCCCAGAGACCAGTGTAGCAGCACAGCCCAGAGATCAGTGTAGCAGCACAGCCTATACACCAGTGTAACAGCACATCCCAGAGACCAGTGTAGCAGCACAGCCCAGAGACCAGTGTAGCAGCACAGCCTATACACCAGTGTAACAGCACAGCCCAGAGACCAGTGTAGCAGCACAGCCTATAGACCAGTGCAGCAGCACAGCCTATAGACCAGTGCAGCAGCACAGCCCAGAGACCAGTGTAGCAGCACAGCCTATAGACCAGTGTAGCAGCACAGCCTATAGACCAGTGCAGCAGCACAGCCCAGAGACCAGTGCAACAGCACAGCCTATAGACCAGTGCAGCAGCACAGCCCAGAGACCAGTGTAGCAGCACAGACCAGAGACCAGTGTAGCAGCACAGCCTATAGACCAGTGTAGCAGCACAGCCCAGAGACCAGTGTAGCAGCACAGCCCAGAGACCAGTGTAGCAGCACAGCCTATACACCAGTGCAGCAGCACAGCCCAGAGACTAGTGTAGCAGCACAGCCCAGAGACCAGTGTAGCAGCACAGCCTATAGACCAGTGTAACAGCACAGCTCAGAGACCAGTGTAGCAGCACAGCCTATAGACCAGTGTAGCAGCACAGCCCAGAGACCAGTGTAGCAGCACAGCCCAGAGACCAGTGTAGCAGCACAGCCTATACACCAGTGCAGCAGCACAGCCCAGAGACTAGTGTAGCAGCACAGCCCAGAGACCAGTGTAGCAGCACAGCCTATAGACCAGTGTAACAGCACAGCTCAGAGACCAGTGTAGCAGCACAGCCTATAGACCAGTGTAGCAGCACAGCCTATAGACCAGTGTAGCAGCACAGCCTATAGACCAGTGTAGCAGCACAGCCCAGAGATCAGTGTAGCAGCACAGCCCATAGACCAGTGTAAGAGCACAGCCCAGAGTCATAAGGGCAGCACAGCCCAGAGACCAGTGTAACAGCACAGCCCAGAGACCAGTGTAACAGCACAGTCCAGAGACCAGTGTAGCAGCACAGCCTATAGACCAGTGCAGCAGCACAGCCCAGAGACCAGTGTAGCAGCACAGCCTATAGACCAGTGTAGCAGCACAGCCTATAGACCAGTGTAGCAGCACAGCCCAGAGACCAGTGTAGCAGCACAGCCCAGAGATCAGTGTAGCAGCACAGCCTATACACCAGTGTAACAGCACAGCCCAGAGACCAGTGTAGCAGCACAGCCCAGAGACCAGTGTAGCAGCACAGCCCAGAGACCAGTGTAGCAGCACAGCCTATACACCAGTGTAACAGCACAGCCCAGAGACCAGTGTAGCAGCACAGCCCATAGACCAGTGTAAGAGCACAGCCCAGAGTCATAGCAGCAGCACAGCCCAGAGACCAGTGTAACAGCACAGCCCAGAGACCAGTGTAACAGCACAGTCCAGAGACCAGTGTAGCAGCACAGCCCAGAGACTAGTGTAGCAGCACAGCCCAGAGACCAGTGTAGCAGCACAGCCTATAGACCAGTGTAACAACACAGCTCAGAGACCAGTGTAGCAGCACAGCCTATAGACCAGTGTAGCAGCACAGCCTATAGACCAGTGTAGCAGCACAGCCTATAGACCAGTGTAGCAGCACAGCCCAGAGATCAGTGTAGCAGCACAGCCCATAGACCAATGTAAGAGCACAGCCCAGAGTCATAAGGGCAGCACAGCCCAGAGACCAGTGTAACAGCACAGCCCAGAGACCAGTGTAACAGCACAGTCCAGAGACCAGTGTAGCAGCACAGCCTATAGACCAGTGCAGCAGCACAGCCCAGAGACCAGTGTAGCAGCACAGCCTATAGACCAGTGTAGCAGCACAGCCTATAGACCAGTGTAGCAGCACAGCCCAGAGACCAGTGTAGCAGCACAGCCCAGAGATCAGTGTAGCAGCACAGCCTATACACCAGTGTAACAGCACAGCCCAGAGACCAGTGTAGCAGCACAGCCCAGAGAACAGTGTAGCAGCACAGCCTATACACCAGTGTAACAGCACAGCCCAGAGACCAGTGTAGCAGCACAGCCTATAGACCAGTGCAGCAGCACAGCCTATAGACCAGTGCAGCAGCACAGCCCAGAGACCACTGTAGCAGCACAGCCTATAGACCAGTGTAGCAGCACAGCCTATAGACCAGTGCAGCAGCACAGCCCAGAGACCAGTGCAGCAGCACAGCCTATAGACCAGTGCAGCAGCACAGCCCAGAGACCAGTGTAGCAGCACAGACCAGAGACCAGTGTAGCAGCACAGCCCAGAGACCAGTGTAGCAGCACAGCCTATAGACCAGTGTAGCAGCACAGCCTATAGACCAGTGTAGCAGCACAGCCTATAGACCAGTGTAGCAGCACAGCCCAGAGATCAGTGTAGCAGCACAGCCCATAGACCAGTGTAAGAGCACAGCCCAGAGTCATAGCAGCAGCACAGCCCAGAGACCAGTGTAACAGCACAGCCCAGAGACCAGTGTAACAGCACAGTCCAGAGACCAGTGTAGCAGCACAGCCTATTGACCAGTGCAGCAGCACAGCCCAGAGACCAGTGTAGCAGCACAGCCTATAGACCAGTGTAGCAGCACAGCCTATAGACCAGTGTAGCAGCACAGCCCAGAGACCAGTGTAGCAGCACAGCCCAGAGATCAGTGTAGCAGCACAGCCTATACACCAGTGTAACAGCACAGCCCAGAGACCAGTGTAGCAGCACAGCCCAGAGACCAGTGTAGCAGCACAGCCCAGAGACCAGTGTAGCAGCACAGCCTATACACCAGTGTAACAGCACAGCCCAGAGACCAGTGTAGCAGCACAGCCCATAGACCAGTGTAAGAGCACAGCCCAGAGTCATAGCAGCAGCACAGCCCAGAGACCAGTGTAACAGCACAGTCCAGAGACCAGTGTAACAGCACAGTCCAGAGACCAGTGTAGCAGCACAGCCCAGAGACTAGTGTAGCAGCACAGCCTATAGACCAGTGTAGCAGCACAGCCTATAGACCAGTGTAACAGCACAGCTCAGAGACCAGTGTAGCAGCACAGCCTATAGACCAGTGTAGCAGCACAGCCTATAGACCAGTGTAGCAGCACAGCCTATAGACCAGTGTAGCAGCACAGCCCAGAGATCAGTGTAGCAGCACAGCCCATAGACCAGTGTAAGAGCACAGCCCAGAGTCATAGCAGCAGCACAGCCCAGAGACCAGTGTAACAGCACAGCCCAGAGACCAGTGTAACAGCACAGTCCAGAGACCAGTGTAGCAGCACAGCCTATAGACCAGTGCAGCAGCACAGCCCAGAGACCAGTGTAGCAGCACAGCCTATAGACCAGTGTAGCAGCACAGCCTATAGACCAGTGTAGCAGCACAGCCCAGAGACCAGTGTAGCAGCACAGCCCAGAGATCAGTGTAGCAGCACAGCCTATACACCAGTGTAACAGCACAGCCCAGAGACCAGTGTAGCAGCACAGCCCAGAGACCAGTGTAGCAGCACAGCCTATACACCAGTGTAACAGCACAGCCCAGAGACCAGTGTAGCAGCACAGCCTATAGACCAGTGCAGCAGCACAGCCTATAGACCAGTGCAGCAGCACAGCCCAGAGACCACTGTAGCAGCACAGCCTATAGACCAGTGTAGCAGCACAGCCTATAGACCAGTGCAGCAGCACAGCCCAGAGACCAGTGCAGCAGCACAGCCTATAGACCAGTGCAGCAGCACAGCCCAGAGACCAGTGTAGCAGCACAGACCAGAGACCAGTGTTGCAGCACAGCCTATAGACCAGTGTAGCAGCATAGCCCAGAGACCAGTGTAGCAGCACAGCCCAGAGACCAGTGTAGCAGCACAGCCTATACACCAGTGCAGCAGCACAGCCCAGAGACTAGTGTAACAGCACAGCCCAGAGACCAGTGTAGCAGCACAGCCTATAGACCAGTGTAACAGCACAGCTCAGAGACCAGTGTAGCAGCACAGCCTATAGACCAGTGTAGCAGCACAGCCTATAGACCAGTGTAGCAGCACAGCCTATAGACCAGTGTAGCAGCACAGCCCAGAGATCAGTGTAGCAGCACAGCCCATAGACCAGTGTAAGAGCACAGCCCAGAGTCATAGCAGCAGCACAGCCCAGAGACCAGTGTAACAGCACAGCCCAGAGACCAGTGTAACAGCACAGTCCAGAGACCAGTGTAGCAGCACAGCCTATAGACCAGTGCAGCAGCACAGCCCAGAGACCAGTGTAGCAGCACAGCCTATAGATCAGTGTAGCAGCACAGCCTATAGACCAGTGTAGCAGCACAGCCCAGAGACAAGTGTAGCATCACAGCCCAGAGATCAGTGTAGCAGCACAGCCTATACACCAGTGTAACAGCACAGCCCAGAGACCAGTGTAGCAGCACAGCCCAGAGACCAGTGTAGCAGCACAGCCTATACACCAGTGTAACAGCACAGCCCAGAGACCAGTGTAGCAGCACAGCCTATAGACCAGTGCAGCAGCACAGCCCAGAGACTAGTGTAGCAGCACAGCCTATACACCAGTGTAACAGCACAGCCCAGAGACCAGTGTAACAGCACAGCCCAGAGCCATAACAGCAGCACAGCCCAGAGACCAGTGTAACAGCACAGCCCAGAGGCCAGTGTAACAGCACAGTCCAGAGACCAGTGTAGCAGCACAGACCAGAGCCATAGCAGCAGCACAGCCCAGAGACCAGTGTAGCTTCACAGCCCAGAGCCATAGCAGCAGCACAGCCCAGAGATTAGAGCAGCAGCACAGACCAGAGACCAGTGTAGCAGCACAGACCAGAGACCAGTGTAGCAGCACAGCCCAGAGATTAGAGCAGCAGCACAGACCAAAGACCAGTGTAGCAGCAGCACAGCCCAGAGATTAGAGCAGCAGCACAGACCAGAGACCAGTGTAGCAGCACAGCCCAGAGACCAGTGTAGCAGCACAGCCCAGAGACCAGTGTAGCAGCACAGCCCAGAGACCAGTGTAGCAGCACAGCCCAGAGACCAGTGTAGCAGCACAGCCCAGAGACCAGTGTAGCAGCACAGCCCACAGACCAGTGTAGCAGCACAGCCCAGAGACCAGTGTAGCAGCACAGCCCAGAGACCAGTGTAGCAGCACAGCCCAGAGACCAGTGTAGCAGCACAGCCTATAGACCAGTGTAGCAGCACAGCCCAGAGACCAGTGTAGCAGCACAGCCCAGAGACCAGTGTAGCAGCACAGCCCAGAGACCAGTGTAGCAGCACAGACTATAGACCAGTGTAGCAGCACAGCCCAGAGACCAGTGTAGCAGCACAGCCCAGAGATCAGTGTAGCAGCACAGCCCAGAGACCAGTGTAGCAGCACAGCCCAGAGACCAGTGTAGCAGCACAGCCCAGAGACCAGTGTAGCAGCACAGCCCAGAGACCAGTGTAGCAGCACAACCTATAGACCAGTGTAGCAGCACAGCTCAGAGACCAGTGTAGCAGCACAGCCCAGAGACCAGTGTAGCAGCACAGACTATAGACAAGTGTAGCAGCACAGACTATAGACCAGTGTAGCAGCACAGCCCAGAGACCAGTGTAGCAGCACAGCCCAGAGATCAGTGTAGCAGCACAGCCCAGAGACCAGTGTAGCAGCACAGCCCAGAGACCAGTGTAGCAGCACAGCCCAGAGACCAGTGTAGCAGCACAGCCCAGAGACCAGTGTAGCAGCACAACCTATAGACCAGTGTAGCAGCACAGCCCAGAGACCAGTGTAGCAGCACAGCCCAGAGACCAGTGTAGCAGCACAGACTATAGACAAGTGTAGCAGCACAGCCCAGAGACCAGTGTAGCAGCACAGCCCAGAGACCAGTGTAGCAGCACAGCCCAAAGACCAGTGTAGCAGCACAGCCCAGAGACCAGTGTAGCAGCACAGCCCAGAGACCAGTGTAGCAGCACAGCCCAGAGACCAGTGTAGCAGCACAGCCTATAGACCAGTGTAGCAGCACAGCCCAGAGACTAGTGCAGCAGCACAGCCCAGAGACCAGTGTAGCAGCACAGCCCAGAGACCAGTGTAGCAGCACAGCCCAGAGACCAGTGTAGCAGCACAGCCCAGAGACCAGTGTAGCAGCACAGACCAGAGACCACTGTAGCAGCACAGACCAGAGCCATAGCAGCAGCACAGCCCAGAGATTAGAGCAGCAGCACAGACTAAAGACCAGTGTAGCAGCAGCACAGCCCAGAGATCAATGTAGCAGCAGTACAGCTCAGAGCCAGAGCTCACAGTACAAATTTGGTAGTTTTTTTTAATGTGAGTCACTTTTTTGTGCCTAAATCACAGGTGTCACAGTCATTGATTCAGTTGTTTAATTTGAATACATAATGCTCTTGTAGAAATGGACTTGCAGTGTTCAGTCTTGGAAGGAATCTGATGTTTAGATGCACAAACAAAGCCACATGTTCACCTAATTTTTTTCCCTTTAAAAATTAAGCTTCAGTAACCTGCACATTTGTGCCCCCAGACATCCATTTTTACAAGGATGAAATTTATGATGGAATTTCAACATCAACAAATATTCTACATTCAGAGATTCAGAATCTAAGTAAATGATGAATCGGAGACTAATCAATTATATCAAATCATAGTAATTACTTCAGTATATAAGCACTGTAATATTGCTAGAGTTATAGGCACATAATTAACAGCAGCAAACATCCACTTTTGGATCTGGATGATGAAGTACTTAGATTAGACCAAGCCAAAGTACGGACAGCCCTACACAGGGTCAACCCACGAAAAGCTGCTGGTCCTGATAACATATCAGGTTTTGTTCTTAGGGAATGAGCTGACCAACTGGCGCTTGTGGTTACTGACATCTACAACACCTCCCTGAGCCAAGCCACTGTTCCCAAGTGTTTGAAGTCCACCACCATTGTGCCATTGCCAAAAAAGTCACCTGTATCATCACTTAATAATTACTGTCCGATTGCACTCACTCCCATCATAATGAAGTGCTTCGAAAGGCTGGTCAAAGATCACGTTAGAGCAAATCTCCCTGCTACATTTGACCCACTCCAATTTGCCTGTCGCCCAAACCGATCAACAGATGATGTCATATCAGCAGCACTTCACTTGAGCTTGACTCATCTGGAACAAAAGAACTCATATGTACGGATGCTCTTCATTGACCTCAGCTCCGCATTTAATACAGTCATCCTCCAGCACTTGATAAAAAAGCTCACAAAGATAGGCATCAACGCACCGCTATGCAATTGGATATTGGAGAAAAGGAGGAGCGCAAACTGGTTGATGCACAGCTGGCATTGTGGAAGCAGGCAACGAACCACAATCAAAGAGGTGAGGGATGGCGCGGAGGTCGAGGCAGGGGTTGAAGATTTGGAAGAGGCCATGGCAGCGCTGGCAGAAGTGCAGGGTGTTTCGTCTGTGGAAGCCCTGATCACTTCATAAGAGACTGTTCCAACAGACACAGAGACCAGAGACAAGCCCCGCAAGCAATGGAGCCTTCTGACTGAGAGTAGGCCTTGGGGCTGGAGGAGCTGGACAGGGGCGGAGTGTCTGGACGAACACCAGAATAGATCATTCATTCATTCATTCATTCATTATCTGTAACCGCTTATCCAAATCAGGGTTGCGGTGGATCCAGAGCCTACCTGGAATCATTGGGCGCAAGGCAGGAATACACCCTGGAGGGGGCGCCAGGCAACACAGAAACACACACACACATACGGGCACTTTTGAATCGCCAATCCGTGTGTTTTTGGACAGTGGGACAGTGGGAGGAAACCGGAGCCCCTGGAGGAAACCCACGCAGACACAGGGAGAACACACCAACTCCTCACAGACAGTCACCCGGAGTGGGAATTGAACCCACAACCTCCAGGCCCCTGGAGCTGTGTGACTGTGACACTACCTGCTGTGCCACCGTGCCGTTATTGACAAAAACTGATTCTTATGTTGTCATGCTTAGAATAAAGATGACAGTAGCAAGGATAGAATTTGGCTTTTAGTAGATTCATGACCACTTTTGAGCTTCATGTTTTTCAATTAGACCTCAGCATAAGGGGTGTTTGGCCAAAGTTACAGATGCAGTAACAGAGTCTTTAGGATGCTCCGTGCAGACAGAAGAAAAAAAAAAGGCATTTTTGTTTTCTATGTTTCGCCCAATTAATCTCCTGAGCAGGGATTCAGGGATTTAATGTGTAAATTGAGTATTTAATATCACATCACACCCCATACAGCCAGTCAGTTTTCTGCCGCCTATGTAACCTCTCCTTCAGCTTGTATTATGGAAAATCCCCCTTTTGGCACTAATACTGATGAGCTGACTGATCTGTTTAATTCTACTTGCATTGGTATCATTGATCAAATTGCTCCACTTAAAAGTAGAAGATTTAAAGTGAAGTCTCAGCCATGGTTCAACAGTGTTACTCGTGCACTTAGACAGCAATGTAGGAAAGCAGAACGCAAATGGAAGAAAGATAGACTCCATATTTCCTATCAAATTCTTAATGAATGTCTGAATAATTATCAGCATGCAGTAAAAGCAGCCAGAGCTAAATACTTTGCCGATACCATTGCCAAGCATTCTCACCGTCCTAAAGTTCTCTTTAATACAATTAAAACGATACTGCACCCTCCGGCTTCACCCATGCTTCAGAATCAGAATCAGAATCTCTTTATTTCGCCAGGTATGTTAGACATACTAGGAATTTGTCTTGGTGACAGCAACACATGTATGACATGTAACACGTACACAGACTGTTAACAAAACTTTAAAAGAGGTACAATAAACAATAAATAGACTAAAAAAATACAGTTAAGTACTAGAAAAAAAGAGCGTTAAGACATAAATTAGACAACATAAAATATAAAATCTATACTGTACAGATATGCGTATGAATAAAAATGTTTCCAGATATTCCTAAAGTAGGTTATATTATATATTGTTGTAGAAGTTACAGAAATAGAACTTCTGTACAGCTGTGCAAAATAGCATAGTGCAAGTGAGTAAAGTGTCCTGTTCAGTGCAGTTATGTCCAGTCGGTTTAGTTCAGTGGTTTGGAGACTCAGAGGTGTTCACTGTGGTTGAGGAGAGCTACAGCTCTGGGAAAGAAGCTGTTAGCATGTCGTGTTGTGCTGGTTTTGATGGTCCTTAGTCTTCTACCAGAAGGGAGAGTCTGGAAGAGGTGATGTCCAGGATGTGAGGGGTCAAGCATAATTTTGCGAGCGCGTTTCCTCACCCTGCTGGTGTGGATCTCCTGAAGCGTTGGCAGGTTACATCCAATGATCTTCTCTGCTGATCTGATGATGCGCTGGAGCCTGGCTCTTTCTTGTGAGGTAGAGGAACCAAACCAGGTGGTTATGGATGAGGTGATGATGGACTCGATGATCGCTGTGTAGAACTGGATCATCAGGGTCTGTGGCAGGTCAAATTTCTTGAGCTGTCTCAAGAAGAACATTCTCTGCTGAGCTTTCTTGGTGATGGAGACGGTGTTCCTCTCCCACTTCAGGTCCCTGGATATGGTGGTGCCCAGGAACTTGAGTGACTCTACAGTGGAAACTGCGGTGCCCTTGATGTAGAGGGGGGATACAGGGGGTGGGTTGCGTCGGAAATCCACCACCATCTCTACAGTCTTGTCTGTGTTCAGCAGCAAGTGGTTGTCACTGCACCAGGACACCAGCTGACCAACCTCCTTTCTGTAAGCAGACTCATCACTATTGGCTATGAGGCCCACCAGAGTGGAATCATCTGCAAACTTCAGGAGCTTTACAGCTGGTTCCTTGGAGACACAGTCGTTGGTGTAAAGGCTGAAGAGAAGGGGTGAAAGAACACACCCTTGTGGAACTCCAGTACTGAGTGTTCGAAGGTCTGAGGTGTGTTTCCCAAGCCGCACATACTGTCTTCTGTCTGTGAGGAAGTTTGCAATCCACTGACACATGGAGTCCGGCACTGACAGCTGGGACAGTTTGCTTTGAAGTAGCTGCGGCACAACGGTGTTGAAAGCCGAGCTAAAGTCAACAAACAGAACCCGAGCGTAGGTTCCAGAGCTGTCTAGATGCTGAAGGATGAAGTGGAGAGTTAGGTTGATCACATCATCAACAGATCTGTTTGCTCTGTATGCAAACTGCAGGGGGTCCAGCAGGGGGTCTGTAATGGTCTTTAGGTGGGCTAAGACCAGGCGTTCAAAGACCTTCATGACCACAGATGTCAGGGCGACAGGTCTGTAATCATTAAATCCAGTGATGGTGGATTTCTTGGGGACTGGAATGATGGTGGAGGTCTTGAAGCAGACTGGAACACAACGGAGCTCCAGTGATCTGTTGAAGATGCTGGTGAAGACTGGTGCTAGTTGGTCACAGCAGTGTTTTAGGATGGATGGAGAAACTGAATCAGGTCCCGGGGCTTTCTTCACCTTCTGTCTGCTGAAGAGTCTGTGGACGTCCTGCAGGCTGATGGTGAGACAAGCTGGGGGTGGAGGTGTGAGAGCCAGTGTGGGGGAGGAGGGGGGTTGATGATGGGGTGAGAGAGTCTGCTGATTGTCTATTGTTTGAAATCTGCAGAAGAACTCATTCAGGTCGTTGGTGAGCTGACGGTCGTTCAGGTGGAGGGGGGTATTTCTCACCTTGTAGCCAGTGAGAAGCTGAAGACTGTTCCAGGCTGACGATGGGTCGTTAGCTGTGATGTGGTTATTCAGCTGCTCTGAGAACTTTCTTTTCGCTGCTTTAACCCCTTTCTCCAATCTGTATGCTTGATGCAAACTCTGATTTATGTGATAAATTTACGAGGTTTTTCATTTCCAAAACTGACCGTTTACGGACACTTAACTTTTCTCCAGCACCTGGCTCCTCTGTTCTACCTATGTGTTCTGCTTTCCTAAGTCAGTTTGAGCCCATGTCATTGTTGGATCTCACCGATTTAATTCTGCATATGAGACCAACCTCTTGCTCCCTGGATGCCTTCCCCACGCCGCTTCTTAGAGATGTGCTGTCGTCAGTTGGCCCAAGTATATTGTCCATAATAAACAGCAGTCTCATTAATGGTATTGTGCCTTCTTGTTTTAAACATGCAGTTGTTCAGCCTCTTTTAAAAAAGCTTGGCCTAGATCCATCAGTCCTCAATAACTTTAGACCAATCTCTAAGCTACCTTTCTTGTCAAAAGTCTTGGAGAAGGTTGTTTTTCATCAATTTTCTTCTTTTTTAGACAAACATAATATCTTAGACACATTTCAGTCAGGTTTTAGAGCACACCACAGTACTGAGTCTGTCCTTCTTAAAGTATTAAATGACATACTCCTAGCAGTTGATTCAGGAAAGTGTGTTGTTTTAATTCTCCTGGACCTAAGTGCAGCCTTTGACACAGTTGACCACACCATCCTGTTAGATCGCTTGTTGTCTGACGTTGGCATCCAGGATCTTGCGTTGAAGTGGTTTGCTTCCTACTTAGAAAATCAAACTTTTTCTGTTAATATAGGACAGTCTTCCTCTTCCTCTCCTGCATCTCTTACTTGTGGTGTACCTCAGGGCTCTATCTTGGGACCCATCCTCTTTTCTCTGTACATGCTCCCTCTGGGGTCAATTTTTCAAAAATATAATGTTTCATATCATTGTTATGCCGATGACACACAGCTTTATCTTCCGCTGAAATCAGGAGAGAATTGTTCACTAAAACTCATGTTGGATTGTTTGAGGGACGTGGAGTGCTGGATGTCTAAAAACTTTCTTAAACTGAACCAAGACAAGACAGATGTGATCATTTTTGGAAATTCCCACTTGACCCCCACCATGGCCAATGAACTGGGGCGTCTGTCATCTAATGTACACAGCCAAGTAAAAAACCTTGGTTTCATCATAGACACCGATCTTACATTTGAAAAGCAAATAAGCACTGTTGTGAGAGGTAGTTTCTTTCAACTCCGTCATATAGCTAAACTTAAGAGAATACTGTCTTTTAAAGACCTGGAAACAGTTATACATGCTTTTATCTCCTCCCGTATCGATTATTGTAATTCTCTGTACCTGGGAATATCTCAATCCAGCCTGTCACGATTGTAACTGGTCCAAAATGCAGCTGCAAGGCTTTTGACCGGTACCAAGAAAAGGGAGAGAATTACCCCTGTGTTGAAATCGTTGCACTGGCTACCAGTGAAATACCGAGTTGAATTTAAAATCTTACTGTTTGTTTTCAAAGCTCTCCATGGCCTGGCTCCGAAATATATTTCGGATCTTCTTTGCTTTCGATCTACCCCACGTGCCCTACGTTCCTCTGACAAATTGCTTTTAGACACCCCTCGCTCTCGGTTGAAGTCCAAAGGAGATCGGGCTTTTGCTGCAGCCGCTCCAAGACTTTGGAACAGTCTCCCACTCTTCATAAAACAATCCCCTACAGTAGTAACTTTTAAGTCCAATTTAAAAACATATTTATTTTCTCTGGCCTTTGGGTCCTTTTAAATTACTTTAGCCATTTGTCTCTGCCTTGGTTTATGTTGTCTTGTTATCTGTATTTTTCTCCACAACGTTTTATTGTTGGATTCTTTTATTTGTTTTATTTCTTTTACAAGTATGTTTTATAATTTTATCTGGTTTGTTTTGTTAGTTGATTTGTATTGTGCAGCACTTTGGCTGACATTCACTGTCTTTTTAAATGTGCTATATAAATAAACTTGACTTGACTTGACTTGACTTGAATAATATATACAGAGTCTATGTGGTCACACAGCTCCAGGGGCCTGGAGGTTGTGGGTTCGATTCCCGCTCCGGGTGACTGTCTGTGAGGAGTGTGGTGTGTTCTCTCTGTGTCTGTGTGGGTTTCCTCCGGGTGACTGTCTGTGAGGAGTGTGGTGTGTTCTCTCTGTGTCAGCGTGGGTTTCCTCCGGGTGCTCCGGTTTCCTCCCACAGTCCAAAAACACACGTTGGTAGGTGGATTGGTGACTCAAAAGTGTCCTCTCAAAAATCTCTAAAATAATGGTATTTCTTTGTGGAACTTGTAGTGATATCACTATATTGAAAACGTAGCAGGAACCAGACCGACCTGCCGACTCACATCAAAATCCCGCGCTGTACTTACAGCCGATGATTGAGCTGGAGAACGGGGCTTAGGAACCGGTGGCGTGGTCAGTGCCTGAACACTGTCATGAGCAGAAGAGTGCACCGTGAAAGAGGCCGCACTGCGAGGGAGAGGGACAGGTTTATAATCCAGGGAAAGACAGGGAAACACCTGGATCTATGCGCGGCAGAAACTCAGAGTTGTCCACGGCCTCCGCCGCGTCCGTACTCCGAGCTGGACTTCAAGACCCTATCTATATAGCCATTTTGCTATTCCGTTTTTTGTAAGTGCCTCTTTCAGTTGCATTTAAACAGTAATTATGTGACACAGCCATATTCAATATGTTGTTTTATTTTCTAAAGAAACTTTTCTACTCAAATATGTAATCACTTGAGGTTTTCATGCTGACCGATAAATCAATTTTTCTATAAATTGGTCATGTTTTGACCAAAATTTTACCTAGCGCCTGCTTTTTTTTTTCATATTTCTCAATGTACAGCCTTGAAATCATACTCCCACATCAGATATCTTCACACAGATTGTTAGTGTGAGGTGTCTGTTAGTTGAAAACATTAGCATTTTTATGCTAATTTATTACATGGAATATTACTGTGATAAAATAAATTTGTAGCATCAGATGGATATATTTTTCTTGATATTCTAAGCTCTGGGATGTATGACTGATAAAGTTCTGACAGTCACAGCAGGCCCAGATTTTCAGGAATTTAGTTCAGGGCAAATATGGACAATATCTCAACAAATAAAAAAAAAACATTTTGGTACATTGGCAGTTTTCTCAGCTGCTGATAATATTTACAATTATTATTATTATTATAATCTTTTTTTTAAAAAAATGATGAAATAATACTTGTTTATTTAGAAAACACACAATAGAGAATTATTTAAGCTTTTTAGTTTATATTTGTTGATCTAAATCAATATTATTTGATGTGAAACCTACAAAAACCTTGAAAAACTATAAATCAATAATAGGAATATGTTTTTGCTGATGACTCATATTTTTCTGCCCAGAGACAGCGTGGGTTGACGTTATGTGAGTCAAAACGAAACTGAAAGTAAACACCGTCTTTCTTGTCCCTTTGCAGCGTCTTCATTTCTGATTATAGTGAATATCATTAGAATCTTTCATGACAAGAACATAAGACAAAAATTTTGAAGGAGCGCCTTGATTTTTAGGTGGTTTTTCACACTGGATTACTCCTAGAGGCTTCACAGCACCGCGATGAGAGCGCTATTTTTAGAAACGGTAGGATCTGCGCTTTCTAACGGTATACGGAGCTCACAGACGCATTCAGACATTCAAGACTTACAAAGCTGATTATATAAGACACCCGTAGAACCCCACCTCTTAGGCAAAATTCCCCTGCTAACTAACTGGGTCTCCAATACCTCCTTAATCTCCCGTTTTGGAGCAGAGCGAGGGACACTAACAGAAAAGAAATCCGCTATCAAAAGCAGATCGACAACACGACACGAATCAAACACCTCCAAAGTGGGGCAAAGAGCAAGCTGTTACTGATTAGAGTAGATGAATTAGTCAGTGACAATATGAGGTATTTTGAAAATGGCAACATCATATCACTATTTAATAAACTCTCAAGAAACATTGTGGAAAAATAAGTCTTACTACCTCTTTTGCTGTTTTTCAGTTCATTTTCATCTTGTTCAGTGAGAAATATCTAGTCTGCTTTGGGCTCTGTATCTGGATTTGTTAAACTTCATCACTGAGAATGTTTGTTCACATATGTAGGTAGATCCAAAGAGACCCAGCATCTTCTGAGGATGCATTTAGTTCATTCTTGCAAGATCTGCAATCCAGTCTGCACCTGAGAGCTCTGGGATGTCTTTGCCTTTCTTGTCACAAAATTCTGTGCATTTACCTCTGTGAACACATCACTGTCAATCGTTGTCCCTTTCACTGACCGAATTGCTGCCAGCTTCTCCGTAATCTCAAAGTCTTTTGTGATTCCACGTGTGAAGATGAGCAACAGCACAGTGTCATGGACATCGCAGCTCTGGTCCAGAGCCAAAGAGAAAAAGTCAAACTGTTTGATTTCTTCTGCAGCTGTAGCTCCAGATTTTCTGCAATTTCCTCAGTTTTTCTCGCTATGGCTCACCTTTTATCTCAGGGCAGATTAGCGGAGCAATGTTCACCAAAAACTCTTTAACAAATTCCCCATCAGACGAAAGCTTACCTTTTTTTTCTGATTTTGTGGGATATCACAAAGCTGGTATTGAATGCTGCTTCCCTGGACGAGTGAAGCTTGGTAAATGTCTTTGTTTTTTTTATTTTTTTTTTTATTTTAGCTAGAAAGCTTCCAGTGTCCATGCATGCTCAGCATCAGTAAAATTATAGTATTTCTTTGCATGTTTAGTCTCGTAATGTCGATTCAAGTTGTAACCATTAAATACAACGACCTGTTCTCCACAAACTAAGCACACAGCTGTGACTTTGACATCAGTAAAATACTTTGAACTCCATGTCTTCTTAAAAACCCTACATTCTGTATCAGTGTTTATTATGGTTCATTTTCAAGATTTACCATAATAATAAAACCTTTGCTTCGTGTCTAGACAAAGACAGTCAAGGAATTAATGAACAAAAATGGTTGGTTATTGATAAAATTGCTTTATTTCAAGGACACATCAACAATTTATTTGCAATAATGAACATTTAAAAGTGAAATTAAAACAGCTGAAAATTTAAAAAAGTAATAAACAGAACAGGACTGTATTTACTGAGACACTAATTCTTCAGACTGTATCATGTCAGAAGCTGATGTGAAGATCTGAGCATTAATCAGAGACATGTTTGAACACACTGAAGATGAAGAGGAGCTCTATCAGCTCCAACACAGGTGTGGACCCTCACTGTCCAGTGCACTGATCTCTCTTCAGTGTTTCACTGACAGTAGTCTGGCCTCCTTTGGTGGCCTCACAGGTCACTGTCTTCTTCATCCACTCGTCCTCCTGGAGGGTCAGGGTGCTGCTCCAGCTGTAGAGGCCAGTGTCCTTCTGCAGAAGCCCAGGACTCTGACTAAACCCAGAGGTCAGAGGGTTTCCACCCACCTTCCAGCTCAGCTTCCAGTCTGAGGGGAAGCCCTTGTTGGCCAAACACACCAGTGTGGTCTTCCCCTGCCCCAGACTGGAGGAGGGTAGGACTGTGAGGGTGGGACGGGTCGGAGCTAGGACACACACACACACACACACGCACACACACACACACACACAGTTTCATTTCCCTTATTTCTAACACAGCACAAATGACTTCAGTGATGCAGTAAAAATCACACTCTAATTACAACCTTAAACTCAACCACTTTCACATATAAACTCATATTTACAATTACATTCAGAGGAGGATTTCAGTTTCATTAAATATTACAGAGTTTTCACTTACAAACATCTACAGAACATTATGATTTCACCAGGCGTCCCCAAACATTTGCATATAACTGTTTTTCTAACAGAGCAGAACTGAGTTCAGTGAAGCATTAAAATAACGCTCTAATTATAACCTTAAACTGAACCTTAAACTGAAAAATAATTGTCCTTCAAAATACACACACACACACACACGCACGCGCGCACGCACACAAAACAAACACACACACATTCTCACATTTAAAATAGTTATTTTTTGTAGTCTATATTTAATTATATGTAAATAATATTCTTTCCTAATAATTCATTAACATTCCCCTCATGATACACTAAAATAGAGGAAATACATTCATTTCCATAGAGAGGGTCCACTTTGCATCATGAGCCCATGCTTCAGTGCTCTGCTAGTGTTTATAGTCCTGTGAGTTTAACACTTCATGACTGAGAGCTGCTGCCCCACAAACTTCACACACAGCAACCATGACTTTGGTCTCCATCTTCATCTGGACACTGGCGCTCTGGACGAGAGGTGAGACACATGTTTTGTGGAGATATTATATGTCTAATATCAGGATAATAGTTGTAATTTAAATCTGTATTTTGATTTCATATGAAACAACTTCAATACAAGTAATTAAAATTAAAAAGAAATCCTAAACCCCATATAATTTAAATAATTTAATTATCTTAATTATATATTTTTTAAAAATCGTATGTAATATCTTTATTGTGATCATTTATTCATGTTACTAATATTTAACTTTTCCTTTAGGATCCAGTGGTCAGGTGACCGTTACTCAGACTCCTTCAGTGAAAAGTGTTTCTACAGGACAATCAGTCACCATCAACTGTAGAACCAGCCCTGTAGTGTATCGGGATAGTGATGGGGATGATTATGTTTTCTGGTATCAGCAGAAACCTGGGGAAGCTCCTAAACTTATGATTACATATGTTACAAATTTACAGTCAGGTATTTCAGATCGTTTCAGTGGCAGTGGATCTGGATCTGACTTCACTCTGACCATCAGTAACGTCCAGACTGAAGATGCAGGA
Organism: Hoplias malabaricus; assembly: GCF_029633855.1. Classification (NCBI taxonomy): domain Eukaryota; kingdom Metazoa; phylum Chordata; class Actinopteri; order Characiformes; family Erythrinidae; genus Hoplias; species Hoplias malabaricus. The sequence continues at coordinate 5,581,585 of NC_089803.1, read as the reverse complement.
GATTATTACTGTCAGAGTTACCACAGTGGAGGAGTGTTCACACAGTGAAATAGAGTCGTACAAAAACCTCCCTCAGTCAGAGACTGCACTGCTGCAGCTGCACCCTACTGCAGGTGCTGAGGGGGAGGATGATACACACAATAACACACTCTGTGGAGGAGAGACACACACCTCACTAACACACACCTCCACACACAATAACACACTCTGTGGAGGAGAGACACACACCTCACTAACACACACCTCCACACACAATAACACACTCTGTGGAGGAGAGACACACACCTCACTAACACACACCTCCACACACAATAACACACTCTGTGGAGGAGAGACACACACCTCACTAACACACACCTCCACACACACAATAACACACTCTGTGGAGGAGAGACACACACCTCACTAACACACACCTCCACACACAATAACATACTCTGTGGAGGAGAGACACACACCTCACTAACACACACCTCCACACACAATAACACACTGTAGAGGAGAGACACACACCTCACTAACACACACCTCCACACACAATAACACACTCTGTGGAGGAGAGACACACACCTCACTAACACACACCTCCACACACAATAACACACTCTGTGGAGGAGAGACACACACCTCACTAACACACACCTCAACACACAATAACACACTCTGTGGAGGAGAGACACACACCTCACTAACACACACAATAACACACTCTGTGGAGGAGAGACACACACCTCACTAACACACACCTCCACCCACAATAACACACTCTGTGGAGGAGAGACACACACCTCACTAACACACACCTCCACAAACAATAACACACTCTGTGGAGGAGAGACACACACCTCACTAACACACACCACACACAATAACACACTCTGTGGACAAGAGAGACACACACCTCACTAACACACACCTCCACACACAATAACACACTCTGTGGAGGAGAGACACACACCTCACTAACACACACCTCCACACACAATAACACACTCTGTGGAGGAGAGACACACACCTCACTAACACACACCTCCACACACAATAACACGCTCTGTGGAGGAGACACACAAACACCTCAGTGTGTCTTCTCAGCGCTTTAAAGGGGAATTTAACTGGTACTTACAGTGTACCTTCCATAACGTACAGATTAAGACTGATATAAATCAGTATAAAATACTTACCTGTTCCTACTGGTACTTTAACTATTGGGGACTTTGTTTTATGCTTTTATTCAGCAGGCAAGCTTCACTCACATTCCAGGTTCTTATTATGCTTCTAATTGTCTTGTATTTCATTGTATGGTTCTGATTAATATGATGAGCATTGGCTTTGTACTTTTGAAATGTCTTCCCAGGTCAGTAGGTTCAGTCCTGCAGCAGCTTATGACAGGACGAGTAGAAAGAAGTTACCTCTATGGAAGGCTTGTCATCCAAAGACAAATAACTGAATGCAAGTACAGGGAAACAACAGGGAATGGGCTGGATTATGTAGTTCCTCACATTTCCCTCCTTCTTACATTGTAAATACAGTGAAACTACAGGGAATGGGCTGGATTATGTAGTGGACAACTATTATCCCATTTTACTCTGTAAATACACACAAACAACAGGGAGTGAGCTTTACTTCTGTGTTGTGGTGTTCAAGATTTGCTCTGCCAATGGATTAAAGACACCCCACATCAGTAATGTGGAACATTCATTTTCCTTGTCTACACAAAGTGCACAAAAGACGGTTAAACAATGTCAGTAAGTATCAATTTAAGATAATTATATTCAACAAAATCCACAAAACAATGTTCTATGAACAATCAGTACCTGTAATCTCACTTGATAATTTACATTCCACCTTAAATGACACCTTAACTCACCTCAGACTCCATCACGAGTAAGAGTAAACATATTTAAAACACATAAAACCACCTTTTAATTGCACAAAACATACTCAGTATATACCTAGAAGTTGGAAATAAGTGGGTTAAGGTGATTTATGTCGACAGTTAGAACATATAATATATTTTCAGGTCTAAAATTAAGGAGCGGCACCAAACCTGCTCTGAACACGATGTTATAAAGAGAGGTGGTGGAACGGCCTACTTCCCACATGGTAGGGCTATTGAAACTCCGCCCCTTTTTGACAGCTTTCTCTAATAAGCTTATTTATTTATTTATTCACTGTAGTGAACTACATTATATAGTCCACTCAGTGAAGTACAAGATATCATTTATTAGAATCATAATAAATACCTGGAATGTGAGTGAAGCTCGCCCTCTGAATAAACACATAAACAATGATTGTCATGCACAGAGAATGTACACCATAAATTCAGAGAAATTACACTTATACTCCCCAATATTTAAGTACCAGAAAGAACCTGTAAGTATTTTAAATTTACCGATGCATATAAACAATCCGTAAATGATGTGAAGGTGCACTATAAGTATGAGGTACATTTCACTTTAAAATACCAGGATGTACACCATAAAACACGGGGAGATGCACTGTAAGTGCCAGGGAAGTACACGTTAAAACGCGGGCTGGTAAGTGTTTTAGATGTACTGACACATATAAGGAAGTTATGGGAAGGTACACTGTAACTACTGAGTAAATACACTTTAAATCACGGGAAAGTACACCATAAAATGTGTGAAGGTACATTGTAAGTTCTGGGTAAGTACACATTAAGACGCAGGCTGTATTTTAAAGTGTTACCCACTCCTTCACACACAATAACACACTCTGTGGAGGAGAGACTCTTATTTAAACATTTATTTACATATTCTTTATTTATTTTATTTTTGCCTCATTTGCCATTAGCCACAGCAGACCTAGGACTGTTAAAAACCATGTGATTTCTCCTGAAGGTTGTGGAGAGTCCAGAGCTGTCTTTTTTGATAAGTGTGATATTCTATTGGAACACAGAGGGGAACTAATAATCAAAGTGAGTGTGAACGCTGACAGCATGTATATCATTATTCACTGTAAATGTTCATCTTTGAATTGTAGAGCTCTAACTTTGTATATTATTTCATCTTTGAATTCCATCACAGTGGAAACCTCTTGTCCTTTTTATAGTATTTCAGTGTTCTTTAGCTTTACTACATGAGTACATGCAGAAATATTAATTTTAAAATAACTACCTATAGTTCTTGTACCAAACGTTATTAGTTCTGTCTCATTGTTCTGTTTTAGTGATGATGCCGCTCAGTGATGACTCTTTATTAATTATTAATAATGATAATTAATTCATTCATTATCTGTAACTGCTTATCCAGTTCAGGGTTGTGGTGAGCCCAGAGCCGGGGTGCCAATCCTTCACAGGGTGACACACACTCACACATTCACTCACACCTAGGGATACTTTTGAGTCACCAATCCACTAACCAATGTGTGTTTTTGGACCGTGGCAGGAAGCACCAGGAGAAAACCCATGCGGACATGGGGAGAACACATCACGCTCCTCACAGACAGTCACCTGGAGGAAACCCACTCAGACACAGGGAGAACACACCACACTCCTCACAGACAGTCACCCAGAGGAAACCCACGCAGACACAGGGAGAACACACCACACTCCTCAGACAGAGTCACCTGGAGGAAACCCACACAGACACAGGGAGAACACACCACACTCCTCACAGACAGTCACCTGGAGGAAACCCACACAGACACAGGGAGAACACACCACACTCCTCACAGACAGTCACCTGGAGGAAACCCACAGAGACACAGGGAGAACACACCACACTCCTCACAGACAGTCACCCGGAGCGGGACTTGAACCCACAACCTCCAGGACCCTGAAGCTGTGTGATAGTGACACTACCTGCTGTTCCACCGTGCCGCCATAATGATGATAATGTAAAATGTAAACAATCACAGTAGAGGTAAAACCCCAAAACAATAGGTAGTGTCTCTGTCATAGCTCAAGGTTCCTGTGGTTGTGGGTTCGAGCCCCGCTCTGGGTGACAGTCCTTAAGGAGTTTGGTGTGTTCTCCCCGTGTCCGCATGGGTTTCCTCCATGTGCTCTATTTTGAGAAAACTACTTTGGGAGAAGAATAAATATCCAGAAGTTATACTGACTTGAAGTGCTCTGCCAGTAGTGTGTCAGACAATCGATGAGATCAAGCTGAACATCAATGTGAGCGTTATCCACACTGCAAGTAAAAGGAGAAGAAATATACATTTCACTCTCAATTGTATTGAAGTCAAATGCGAGATCTGCCATCCAGTCTGCATCTGAGAGCTCTGGGATGTCTTTGCCTTTCTTGTCACAACACTCTAGAATCTCTGCTCTCAGGTCCCACACTCTTTTAATCACCTTGCCCAGACAGAGCCATCTGACAGCTGTGTGGTAGCCTATGTCACCATGTTCAGTCTCATGCTCCTCCACAACTCCTTCAAACTGTCTGTGATTCAGTGCTCTTGCCCTGATGAAGTGAACTATTTTAGTTACATTTCAGTAACATAGTTCATTTATAGCACTGAATTACACAACACCTCCTGATGTATGATACAATGCAAAAATACAAATTCCAATTTATCTTGCATCCGCTTCAAGATGCATGTTCTTCCGTAAGATACATTCTGTAGATTGTCCTATTATTAACCATTTTATTACCAGTAATTTTCCTATTGATTCTGCCCCCACCCCACCTTCTCCTGAGGAACATGCCTCACTGTTAAATTCTACACTCTTTGAGATTCTTAATACCTTAGACCATGTGAAATCTAGAATGGTGATGTTTATTTCTTCTTCTCCCTGGTACACTAATGAATTATGCACCATGAAGCAGACTGGCCGTCAGCTGGAGAGACTCTGCAGGAAATCTAAACTTTTTGTTCATGCTGAGGCCTATAAACAGCACCTAGCTGCCTACAGAGATGCCTTACATGCTGCCAAATCATCCTATCTGTCCAGCCTTATTAACAATGCTAATAAAAATACTCCACATCTTTTTTGAACAGTCACCAAACAATTTAAACCTCCTGACAGTGCTATAGCTGCTTCTCTGGCTCTTTGTGATTAATTTCTACATTTCTTTGAATCTAAAGTTGTGAAGATCAACAGTGATCTTGTGTCTTCCGCTGCTAATGACTCTCCACTTTCCACGCTGAGAGAAACTATATGGTCTTTTTGCATCTTTGTGTGACCTTTTGTTATCCCCCTAATAGTCCCATCCCCCATTCCCACCAATCATTCCCCCACTTACATCATACCCTTCCTTCCTCTATCTTATCTCTTTGTTTCTTTGATCGTCTTCATCATCTCCTTTACCCCTCCTTAAATTCCTCTTCTTCCTCCAATTCCCTTCCCCCACTATTCCAATTTATATAAGGACATTCTAAAATATTTGGTGTTAGACTGGATTGGGAACAGACTGGACTGGCAACTGTCACAGACTGGACTGAGAAAAGACTGGATTAGGTACAGAATGAACTGGCTATAGACTGAACTGCTGACAAACTGATGACTAAGCTGTGTCCATGCTTTTCTGCATGCACGTGAAGAAACCTCTGAACCTCCAGTTTCCAAACTTTTCCAAACTGGAAACAGTTTCCAGATCATCCTGAAATAGAACGCAATCACCCAGTTGTACTCATACAAACCGGATTCCAAAAAAGTTGGGACACTAACACAATTGTGAATAAAAACTGAATGCAATGATGTGGAGATGGCAAATGTCAATATTTTATTCGTAATAGAACATAGATGACAGATCAAAAGTTTAATCTGAGTAAATGTAACATTTTAAAGGAAAAATATGTTGATTCAAAATTTCACAGTGTCAAGAAATCCCAAAAAAGTTGGGACAAGAAGCAATAAGTGGCTGGAAAAAGGAAATTGAACATATAATGAACAGCTGGATTACCAATTAAAACTAATTAGGTCAATTGACAACATGATTGGGTCTAAAAAGAGCTTCTCAGAGTGTCAGTGTCTCTCTGAAGCCAAGATGATAAGAGGAACACCAATTCCACCATTGTTGCGCAGAAAGATATTGCAGCAATACCAGAATGGTGTTACCCAGCGTAAAATATCAAAGACTTTTAAGTTATCATCATCAACCGTGCATAACATCATCAAAAGATTCAGAGAATCTGGAACAATTGCTGTGCGTAAGGGTCAAAGCCTTAAAACTCTACTGGATGCTTGTGATCTCCGGGCCCTTAAATGTCACTGCACCTCAAACAGGAATGCCACTGTCAAGGAAATAACAGAATGGACTCAGGAATACTTCCAAAAGGCATTGTCAGTGAACACAATCCACCGTGCCATCCGCCATTGCCAGCTGAAACTCTACAGTGCAAAGAGGAAGCCATTTCTAAGCAAGCTCCACAAGCTTAGACGAGACGTGTGCACTGGGCCAGGGGTCTTTTAAAATGGAGTGTGGCAAAATGGAAGACTGTTCTGTGGTCAGATGGTGGTTCTTTATGGAACACCGGGACGCCATGTCATCCGGACCAGAGAGGACAAGGATGAACCAAGTTGTTATCAGCGCTCCGTTCAGAAGCCTGCATCACTGATGGTATGGGGTTGCATGAGTGATTGTGGCATGGGCAGCTTGCGTGTCTGGAAAGGCACCATTAATGCAGAGAACTATGTTCAGGTTCTAGAACAACACATGCTCCCATCTAGACGTCATCTCTTTCAGGGAAGAGCCTGCATTTTTCAACAAGATAATGCCAGACCACATTCTGCAGCAATCACAACATCATGGCTACGTAGGAGAAGGATCCGGGTACTGAAATGTCCAGCCTGCAGTCCAGATCTTTCACCTATAGAGAACACTGGCGCATCATAAAGAGGAAGGTGCGACAAAGAAGGCCCAAGACGATTGAACAGTTAGAGGCCTGTATTAGACATGAATGGGAGAGCATTCCTATTTCTAATCTTGAGAAGCTGGTCTCCTCTGTCCCCAGACGTCTGTTGAGTGTTGTAAGAAGAAGGGGGGATGCCACACAGTGGTAAAAAATGGTCTTGTCATAACTTTTTTGCGATTTTTGATGCCATGAAATTGTGAAACAACATATTTTTCCCTTAAAATGATACATTCTCTCAGTTTAAACGTTTTGATCTTTGATTTGTGTTCTATTCTGAATATAATGTTAGATGTTGGCACCTCCACATCATTGCATTCAGTTTTTATTCACAATTTGTTTAGTGTCCAACTTTTTTGGAATCCGGTTTGTACATGATCCTGTGTATGTGTTGTAGTGGAGTATGGATCGAATAAAGAAATGAAAAGTTCTGAATGAAAGACTCTCCACTCTGATAAGGATTTTTTGGAACAGAATCCCACATTCCACAGAATGCTTGTGTGCTGAGAGACTCTGCACCCCCCCCCCCTACACACACACACACACACACACACACTCACGCACACACATATGTCTACACCAAAGACTGAGCAGGACACTTTCCAGTGACCCCCCCGCCCCCCCCGTCTCCTCCAAGAATATGAAGAAAACAGAACCAGTTTATGACACTTTTAAGCCGAAGGAGACCAAACAAGGTGTTAAAGACCCGGATTAAAAAGAACCCATTTATGGTCCTCGGCGTCAAGATGGCGACTCCTTAGCTTATGCAAAATCAACAGGTGGCCCCAGAATTGACCTTGCACTGAACTCCTGAACCCCGATCCAAACCAAACAACTAGCATGGACCAACAAGTGGACATTTGCGAAATCATGTTTCGCCCTGCCACCCTTTAAATCCATAACGGACGCATCGTGTGTTTATAAACATTTTATGCAATATGTATGAACGTTACTCTCTGTTATTCTCAACTGATTGTCTATTAACTAATGAAGTGATGTGTATTACTGTTTCAATCATGAAGGACATTTTCTGTCTCTGATTAGGAAAACGAATTAGTTTCTAAACATCTAGCATAATATTGTAAATGGGATGTGATCATAAAATACCCAAGATATATATACATAGATATTTGATAAAAATAATCCAGGACACTCATTATGCTATACCACAGGTATGTATAAGTACTTTTTACTTTATTCAGTTTTCTATGTATATGTGACTCTCTTCCCTCTCTGAAACGTGAAACAAGTCACGTGAGCCTCAGACCCAGAATCCAATCAAAGAAAGGAGACCTCCCAAATGGGCGTGACCGCGCCACATCTGAAAAAGGAGTGCCCAGCTCTAAGCTCGCTCTGTTCTACTCTTTTTCGCTTCGCTCTTTTCCGCTACATTCTCTTATGCTCTTCACGTCGCTCTCTCTTCACTCTTCTCTTCGTGCGACGCTCTTCTTCTTCATTACACTGACAAGATTCTTCAACGAACTTTATAGAGGACCTCACTCAACGCTCAAGGGACGCCTTGTGCTAGTTTGCAGTGCGATACAGAAAATACAGAGTAACGTCGAGAAATTTTCAGTAATCTTTTCTTTGTTTATTTGTGTTCATGTTTGTCGCCCAATCAAAGTTTTAATTTTACGACTGATCAAAGCAGGTGAAACTTATTTTGGCCAGAATAAGATACCACCCCTGAGATTAGTTGATAGCTGATATGTTAGTGTTATACTCTGACTTCTGAGGGCGTCGCTTCTGAGGATTTGAGGAAACAGCGAGCTACTCTTCAACGCCCCCCTCACTCCGGGGACGATCCAGCCAGGCCAGCAGTCCTCTGTGAAGGGAATCCCCTGACCGACGTCACACCGTCTAAGGCCAAGATTGGCTGACTCATCCTGGAAGGAATACCTTCCCTAACAAGCCTACCTTCAGTGACACGGGGAGGACAGGAAGCCAAGACCCGGAGAACGGAGATTGAATCTGCTGGACCCAACGGCTTGGTTATAACAGCAACAAGAGTAAGCAAGCATAAATTACTCATTTTTCAGAAGCTGATGCCTAATTAAGTCTCTTGATAAATGTATACATTAATTAAATCTCATTTACCAACACATTAGTCACAAGTCTTATCGCCTAGCCTATCTTTAAATTAGAATCGGTTTCACCTGCATTGATGCCGTGAAACTTGAGATTGTGCTGTTAATTAAATATTCTCTTTTCTCTTAATAAAATATTTCCATTATTTGAAATAACAGTGTGTGGAGTTTGTTCATTAAGTCTGAAAATCCTGAAGAACTCACGTAGTGGTGACAGTATTCACTCTCTAATTAATTGTTAAGGTTTTGCCATTTAAGTCAATCCTAATGATAATAATTATTATCATTAGTCAAACCATTATTAATCAGAACGAGTTCGAATAAGGTTAAGCCGCTACAGTGTAAATAAACTCCAGTCAACGCCGAACTCCAGTCTCCTGACTCTTCAATGCCGGATATATCTAACAACGTCAACCTTCCATTCTCTTGAAATTAACAATCTCTTTGAACCATTCCAGTCCGGATTCTGTCCCTTCCACAGCACTGAAACTGCCTTAATGAAACTATTGAATGATCTTCTTTTAGCTGTGGATTCTGGCTCTCTCTGTATCCTATTACTATTAGATCTGAGTGCAGCATTCGGCACAGTACGCCACCCCATTCTTCTATCCAGGCTGCGGGAGCTGGGCGTTGATGGTTCCGCACTGCATTGGTTCACATCCTATCTAACTGACAGAAAACATTCTGTCAGTTCATTACCCTTTCTGCTCACACTTCTTGCACTTCTCCTGTTACTCAAAGGGTACCTCAAGGATCAGTTCTTGGGCCACTTCTTTTCATTGTATACATGATTCCCCTTGGACATATCTTGCATCATTTTAATCTCAACTTTATCTTGTGTCATTTTAATCTCAACTTTCACTGTTATGCAGATGACATCCAGATTTATTTTAGTATTAAATCCATTAATAACCAGTAAATAAACAGTAACAAGACTGAACTCTTGCTAATCTGTTCCAAATCAATCCTCAAAAAAGTTGGTTCCCTTTCTCTCTCTATTGATAATTCAAGTGTATCTCCTTCTTTCCTGGTTCATAAACTGGGTGTCATCCTCGACTCAACTCTTTCACTTAGTGCTCACATCAGTTCTATAATCAAAACATCTTATTTTCATCTGTGTATTATTGCCAAAATCAGGCCATCTCTTTCTCAATCTGCTGCTGAAATCTTTATTCATGCCTTCAGCTCCACCCGTTTAGACTACTGCAAATCTCTTCTCTTTGGCATCACCTCTTGCTCTTTCCACAGACCTCAGATTGTCCAGAATTCTGCTCCCCGCCTTCTCACTCGCACTTGCTCTCACCAACACATCACACCTGTTCTTTAACATCTTCACTGGCTTCCCATAAAGTACCGTATTCAATTCAAAATACTTCTTCTCACATACAAAGCTCTGAATAACCTTGCTCCTTCATACCAGTCTGCTCTTCTGCATCTCTACAGACCCATGCGAACACTCAGGTCTTCCTCAGCCGGGCTGCTCACTGTTCCTCCTTCCAACCTTCGAAGCTATGGTGATCGCGCTTTCTCTACATCTGCTCTGCGACTCTGGAACTCTCTTCCCCCTTCAGTCCAACATTCTCCAACTCTCTCTATATTCAAATCAAACCTCAGAAAATATATTTTCTCCCTTGCTTATAAAACTCCTCAAATTTAATCTTTTGATGCTTGTACTGTTTGTTAATGTTTTGTATTCTGTATTTGCTCTGTTTTGTATGTCTTTGAATGTGTTCTATGTATTAACTACTGTAAGCGTCTTTTTGTTCTTGAAAAGCACTATATAAATGTAATGTATTATTATTGTTATTATTCAAAATTCCGACATTTTTCCCTGTCAGATTTGGAGAACCATTGGTTGTAACACCTGCCAGTCTGTCCCACTTCAGTCCCAGTTTGTCCAAGCTTGCAATTACCTCTGTGAACAAATCACTCTCAGTCATTGTACCTTTCATTGAACAAATTGCTGCCAGCTCCTCCATAATTTCAAAGTCTTTTGTGATTCCACGTACAAAGATGAGCAACTTCACAGTGTCATGGACATCGCAGCTCTCATCCAGAGCCAAAGAGAAAAATCAAAACTGTCTGCTGTCTTTTGCAGCTGTAGCTCCAGATTTTCTGCAATTTCTCACTATGGCTCACCATGAGAGGCACACATTCGCAAATGCTTCTTTTTTTCCCAGGGCAGATTAGCGGAGCAATGTTTACGAAACAGTCTGTACAGAATTCCCCTTCAGAGAAAGGCTTACGGTTTTTTGCAGTTTTGTGGGAAATCACGAAGCTGGTCTTGACAGCTGCTTCCCTGGATGTGTGAAGCTTGGTAAACAACCTTGTTGCTTTTGCAGTTTAGCTAGAGAGCTTCCTGTGTCCATGTTTGCTCTTCATCAGTGAAGTTCTTGTATTTCTCTGCGTGTTTAGTCTCATAATAATAATTCAAGTTGTAACCCTTAAGCACAGTGACCATTTCTTGACAAAGCACACAGTTTTGCCTTTGACATTAGTAAAATACTTAGAATTCCATATATTGGTAAAAACCCTACATTCTGTATCAACCTTTCTTATTTAGCATGTGTGTGTGTATACGCTCACTCGTGCAAGAATATATGATTTTCTGTAACCTGGAAAAAGCAGACCCTTCAAAATGAAAACAGTTTAGTTTGTGCATAATGTACCCTTATTTATGTTTAATTCCTAGGGGGAGGTGGCTACCTGATGACCCCTGTGAAGAGCTAGTGATGTAGTGGATGGTTTGGGTACTCATGGGATGGGCTCAGTGAGTAACTGTTGTTGTTAAGGGTAGCTGGTTGCTGACAGGATGACTTACCCTGTTCATGATTATAATTACCACTGACCTCACGAGGGGATGGTGGGGTGCAGCCAATTAGCTGGATGTGCCCTGGGGGCCGTACAATGCCCAGATCTCTGCACTAGACAGAATTTCAAAATACGGAGACATTTTCACTGTAATCAATGTATTGATGTCACTATCAGTTTCTGATCGAACATATTTCTAACTTTGGATGATGAAAGAACATTTGGGAACTTTAAACTTTCACTAAGCACTGAGTTAATAACAGGTTTATAAAGAGCCAAAAAAATTAACAGTCACATATCTTTTAAAAGCTTTATTTTTATGAATGAATACAGCATTAAAAAAGATAAGCATTAAAAATATTTAGAGCAGGAACAAAAGCAACAAAGTGTTAGAGTGTCTATATAGAGAGTGTAACTCTGTACTGAGCTGCTCCAGAAGCTGATGTGAAGATCTGAGCATTAATCAGAGACATGTTTGAACACACTGAAGATGAAGAGGAGCTCTATCAGCTCCAACAAAGGTGTGGACCCTCACTGTCCAGTGCACTGATCTCTCTTCAGTGTTTCACTGACAGTAGTCTGGCCTCCTTTGGTGGCCTCACAGGTCACTGTCTTCTTCATCCACTCGTCCCCCTGGAGGGTCAGGGTGCTGCTCCAGCTGTAGAGGCCAGTGTCCTTCTGCAGAAGCCCAGGACTCTGACTAAACCCAGAGGTCAGAAGGGTTCCATCCACCTTCCAGCTCAGCTTCCAGTCTGAGGGGAAGCCCTTGTTGGCCAAACACACCAGTGTGGTCTTCCCCTGCCCCAGACTGGAGGAGGGCAGGACTGTGAGGGTGGGGCGGGTCGGAGCTAGGACACACACACACACACAGTTTCATTTCCCTTATTTCTAACACAGCACAAATGACTTCAGTGATGCAGTAAAAATCACACTCTAATTACAACCTTCAACTCAACCACTTTCACATATAAACTCATGTTTACAATTACATTCAGAGGAGGATTTCAGTTTCATTAAATATTACAGAGTTTTCACTTACAAACATCTACAGAACATTATGATTTCACCAGGCGTCCCCAAAAATTTGCATATAACTGTTTTTCTAACAGAGCAGAACTGAGTTCAGTGAAGCATTAAAATAATGCTCTAATTATAACCTTAAACTGAACCGCTTCAAATATGAACTAATATTTACAATTACATTAATAGATACATTTCATTCAGAATACTTTTAAAACTATTTCTTTCATTTAATTCATTATAATTGTAACATTACACACATCCCATGATGTGAAAGTTTAAAACATGATTTGATTTCCTCCAAAACAGTGTATGATCAATAACTAAATCAAGCTGCAGTCTCCATGTACTACGTCTTCAAAGCTTTAGAACAGAAAACACTGCTCATAATAACCTCCACATTGTGGCGTCCAGATGGAGACAGAACGGCTCTAATCACCCAACACTGACTCTACAATCCAGCTTTACATTTGATCTTTTTAAAAAGAAATGTCATCACTGAACACTTCACAGGAAACCTTTAGGAAATATTTGTATTTGAAAGAAAAGAAATCCAGTTCAGAAACAGGAGCTGGTGGTGAAACCTAAAGCTCCACACTCTCCACACTTCAGAGCAGTTCTAATTAAATACATTCACATTTGGATTATCATTTATTCAGAAGATCATCAAGTGCATCTCTACTGTTGTCCAGAATCATTTTAATTAAAGATTCCTTTTGAATAAAGAGTAAAAGTGGACTTACTTCCAACATCCAGTTTTGTTCCTCCACCAAAAGTCCTCCACAGTGATACAAACTCGTTTACTGGCCGTACAAAAACCTCCTGCTCTAAACACACCGCTCTCTTCAGCCTTTACACACACTATTTCTGAACTAGAACACAATATTAATGGATTCTGCAGCTATTAATAATGGAAAGCACTCCCAAACTGTAGAAGCTACAGATTCTCAACAAGGATTATTTTATAAACATTAAAATATCTAAACCCAGGACACACTTTGTTCTTTTGTATTTCCACAACAGACAAACACTTGATATAAAAGTATAAAACATCTCAGATTCCAATTACAATCACAGATACAATCATATCAACTAATATTAAAACCAGATCCAATTAATGACAATAATAAAAACATGCTCCACTCTCTGTGTTGGTGATTATATGTTCACTTTCATCAGAAGTGTTCATAAATAATTCAATCAGTAAAAATTAGAGCTGCTGTTGAAAACTGTTCAACATTCATTAATAGTTTAAAAGATTCTTACTGTTATCATTGTGTTTCCTCCACCCAAAAGTCCTCCAGCCCTGATCCAGACAGATGGAGCCGCAGTAGCAGCTGCAGAAAACCTCAAATGAAAGGCAGAGACAGTTAGAGTTTAGGATTTTAAACATGAGACTCCACACTGAGCAGAAATGTTTGATCAAACAATATCAAATAAATATGATGATCTTTCCTCAGTGTTGTTAGAAAGATGATTTCCATAGAGAGGGTCCACTTTGCATCATGAACCCATGCTTCAGTGCTCTGCTAGTGTTTATAGTCCTGTGAGTTTAACACTTCATGACTGAGAGCTGCTGCCCCACAAACTTCACCCACAGCAACCATGACTTTGGTCTCCATCTTCATCTGGACACTGGCGCTCTGGACGAGAGGTAACACACATGATTAAATTAGAACTGTGCTTACATGGTTTGAAATTGTAGAGGAATTTAGGAATCATCACCTAAACATGTAATAAAAAAAATAAATTAATTAATACATTTTATAAACCTAAGGTAATACATATTTTTTTATATTTATATACTATTTAATATGTTTATTTCTATCTTCATCTATGCTATTAATATTTACACCTTCCTTTAGGATCCAGTGGTCAGGTGACTGTGAATCAAATTCCAGTGGTGAGAAGTGTGTCTACAGGACAATCAGTCACCATCAACTGTAAATTCAGCAGCGCTGTTGATAGTGATTGTGGGTCTAGTGATGACTGTCTCGCCTGGTATCAGCAGAAACCTGGAGAAGCTCCTAAACTCCTGATCTACTACGCTAACACTAGACAGTCAGGTATCTCAGATCGTTTCAGTGGCAGTGGATCTGGATCTGACTTCACTCTGACCATCAGTAACGTCCAGACTGAAGATGCAGGAGATTATTACTGTCAGAGTGCACATTATATCAGTAGTAGCTGGGTGTTCACACAGTGAAATTGAGTCGTACAAAAACCTCCCTCAGTCAGAGACTGCACAGCTGCAGCTGCACCCTACTGCAGGTGCTGAGGGGGAGTATGATACACACAATAACACACTCTGTGGAGGAGAGACACACACCTCACTAACACACACCTCCACACACAATAACACACTCTGTGGAGGAGAGACACACACCTCACTAACACACACCTCCACACACAATAACACACTCTGTGGAAGAGAGACACACACCTCACTAACACACACCTCCACACACAATAACACACTCTGTGGAGGAGAGACACACACCTCACTAACACACACTTCCACACACACAATAACACACTCTGTGGAGGAGAGACACACACCTCACTAACACACACCTCCACACACAATAACACACTCTGTGGAGGAGACACACACCTCACTAACACACACCTCCACACACAATAACACACTCTGTGGAGGAGAGACACACAACTCACTAACACACACCTCCACACACAATAACACACTCTGTGGAGGAGAGACACACAACTCACTAACACACACCTCCACACACAATAACACACTCTGTGGAGGAGAGACACACAACTCACTAACACACACCTCCACACACAATAACACACTCTTTGGAGGAGAGACACACACCTCTGCCTGTGCCTTATGTACATGGACAAACATGAATTGTATATTTGTAATTAATGTTCCTAATGTAGACACAGATAAAACCATAATGACACTGCTGACCACTGACTGCATGTTCCATATGGAAAATAACCCACAATGGAATGGTAAGGCAAAAGGTCCAATAATTAAATTCATTTTTGCCTGTATCCCCACTTTAGAACAGATCCTCCTGTTCAGCTTACCACCACATTTTGTTATTTCACTTAAATTCTAACATGAACACAGTGCAGAGAGTGTGGTAAACTTTTCTTCTCCTTTGCGATTCACTGTATTCAATATTTTCACCTCTATATTCAACCACAAAATCACCCTTTGAAATTGAAGTTAAGGAGAAGACACCATGACCTGTCAATTATTGAATACATTGACAAAGGTTATATATTGCAGTTAAAAGCATCAGTTTTCTGATTTCTGATTGAAGTAAAGCAATAGGTGTTAATGCACATGGTAAGCACAGACTATCCTACATGTGGGAGCCCTTTTTGTGCAATTCAGCCTTATGCTACAGAGTGGCTTCAGATGATCATTTACCTGAACACGTATCAATGCATGCACAAAATATATCATTCATTCTTTCAACTTCAGTAACTGCTTTGTCCAGCTTTGTCACACTGGACCCAGAGCACACACAGAATAACTGGGTGCAGGGCACAAAATAATATGAAATGCTATTATTGTTATTATAATTGAAGTCAAATGTACATACACTTACACTAAAGTCATTAAACCTTAAAAAATATTTGTGCCCTCTACATATTCAATGTCAACAAACTATAGTGTTACCAAGTTGTTTAGGACATCCACTTATTTACTTTTGACAGCATTCAGGGTGCGGAGCTCAGCAGACCTCAGTGAAGTGATGTAAATGACAGATAAGGATTAAGTAAATTTTTCTTTTTTTAATTCATGATCTATCATAACAAAACAGTGCACTTTGCTCTTTTGTACATAAACTTACTTTTGATGGGATCGGTGTACTTCTGCTCTAGCTGATTAGTTTTGTGAGTCTTTGTAGTTACATAATGGATGGCATCTTGAAGTGGCCTGATTCTTCCTGCCATTTTTGAATCTACAAGAAATGTTTCAGTTATGATTTAATACAAACTTGAAGTTAAGAATAAATCCACTGGACGGACCCATTTTCTCTCCCAAATGATTAATCAAATATGAGAGGGAACATTCCAAATGTGATTTCATCATGCAGTATACAGATGGATCGCAAAACCAGGAGGATGGGGGATACATTTGTGCCCTACAGGTGTTACATAAATGTATTCTACTGTAACATTAAATACAGATAAATATAGTAAAAAAAATAAATCCTCACTTCAACATTATGTTCATGTTTTGAAGACATTAATAAACATTAATAAAAAATACAACTACATAAACAATGACTATACTTCATCTGTGTAAATGTGTGTGTGTGTTATATGCTTTAGATTATTTTAGGCTGAGATACACTATTGTGTGTTCTTCCAAGATTTTTTAAAACAAATGCTTGGCTCCCTTTAATTCTGTAACAGTTTCTACGCTTCTGACTAAATATTGCATCACTGCTGTGATGATCTCAAGGAAGCCACATAAACATCAGAGGGGTCAGGCGCTGATGTTTTTGTGGCTTCCTTCAGATCACTTATTTGTTTCATTTGTTTCATCTTCATCTGGACACTGGCTCTCTGGACAAGAGGTAACACACAAGTAATTTTGTTAAGATGTATATGTTGTAAATAGGGTTAATATTTGCCTTTGAGTCAATGATTCATGGTAATTTTCATATGTAATAGATTCTGTCCTTGTCAAATCCAAATAGTAAATTCAAGTGTAAACATATTGGAAAATTATGAAAATTACCAAGGGACTAATAATGTATAATGTGTCATCATCTTTTCTGATTATTCATTTTAGTGTCGCGGTGGCAACAGGGTGATTAAAAAAGCACAGACGTCTCTGTCCCAAACAACTTCCACCAGCTCCTCCTAGGGGCATCCCCAGGCATTTCCAGGCCAGTCGGGAGATGTAATCCCTCCAGCGTGTCCTGAGTCTTCTGAGCCTTCTTCCAGTTGGACATGCCTGGTATACCTCCAGTGGGAGGCGTCCAGGTGGAATCTTTATCAGATGCCCGACCCACCTCAACTGACTCCTCTCAACGCAAGGGAGCAGTGACTCTATTTCGAGCTCCTCCCTAATCACTGAGCTACTTACCCAATCACGGAGAGTACGCCCAGCAACCCGTTGGAGAAAGCTCATTTTGGCCACTTGTATCTGACGGAGTTCAGTGCCCACATTGAACAAGTTTGACTTACTGCTGAGGAGGCGAACACAACTCAAAATCTGAGAATACAAGGACAGTACGACCCTGGCATGCAATACTCACAAAGCACCTCCCTCAGAATCACTCAGGGAACAGGGTCATACACCTTCTTCCTCCAAAATTCTAGATTCAACTGTTGTACGGATTCTCCTTTCCAGCACCTTGGCATAGACTTTCCCAAGGAGGCTGAAAAGTGTGATGCCACAATAATTGGCACACTTTCTCTGGTCTACTTTTTTTTTTTTTTATAAACAGGAACCACTATCCCTGTTTGCCAATCCAAAGGCACCATTCCCGAGGTCCATGCAATATTGTAGAGGCGTGTCATCCAAGACAGCGCCACAGTATCAAGTGCCTTCAGTGACTCTGGGCAAATCTCATCCACTCCGGGGGTTTGCCACTGCATCACATCACCACCTCAGTTACTTCAGCCAAGGAAATGGGATCTGAAACTTCTGGCCCTACCTCCTGCACAGGAGGCATGTCTGTCAGCCAAGTTTAGTTTCACCATCATTACTGAGCACTTGGACAGTGTCCCCTCTCCACCTCCTGAGCTGGCTGAGTTTTCTAGAACCTCTTTGAGGCCGCCTGGTAGTGATCTTCCATGGCCTCTCCAAACTCCTCCCATGCTCTGGATTTTGCTTCAGCAACTGCTACAGCTACAACACTTTTTGCTTGCCGGCACCCATCTGCAGATTCGGAAGTTCCCTAAACCAGCCAAGACCAAAAAGCCTCCTTCTTCTGCTTGACAGCTTCCCTCACCCCCAGTGTCCACCAGTGGGTTCTTGGGTTGCCACCATAACAGGCACAGACAAGCTTATGAACATAGCTACATGCGGCTGCTTTCACAATGAAAGTCTGGAACAGAGTCCATTCAGACTCCATTCCCCCTACCTTCTCCGGAACATGTGAGAAGTTCTCTCTGAGGTGAGAGTTGAAATCCATCCAGACAGAGTCCTCTGCCAGCTTTTCCCAGTATACGTTTGGGCTTACTAAGTCTGTCCGGCATCTTTCCCCGCCATTGGATCCAACTCACCAACAGAGGGTGACCGGTTGACAGCTCAGCCCCTCTCTTTACCCGAGTATCCAAAACATATGGATCCAGATCAGAAAATACGACCACAAAATCATTCATTGACCTTTGGCTCAAGGTGCTCTGATACCAAGTATACTTATGAGCAGACTTATGTTTGAGTATGTTGTTCGTTACAGACAAACCATAACTAGCAAACAAGTCCAATTACATCACACCACTCAGGTTCAGATCGGGCAGGCCGTTCCTCCCAATCTCTCCTCTTCAATTTTCCCAGTCATTACCAATAAAGTCCCCCAGCAAAACAATAGAGTCAGTGCATGGAATCCTCTCTAGAACACCTTCATTAAACTGATTAACATCAGGTTTACCATCACTCTCTAATCCTTCTACACCTTCATTAGACTGATTAACATCAGGTTTACCGTCACTCTCTAATCCTTCTACACCTTCATTAGACTGATTAACATCAGGTTTACTGTCACTCTCTAATCCTTCTACACCTGCATTAGACTGATCAACATCAGGTTTACCATCACTCTCTAATCCTTCTACACCTTCATTAGACTGATTAACATCAGGTTTACCATCACTCTCTAATCCTTCTACACCTTCATTAGACTGATCAACATCAGGTTTACCATCACTCTCTAATCCTTCTACACCTTCATTAGACTGATTAACATCAGGTTTACTGTCACTCTCTAATCCTTCTACACCTTCATTAGACTGATTAACATCAGGTTTACCATCACTCTCTAATCCTTCTCCACCTTCATTAGACTGATCAACATCAGGTTTACCATCACTCTCTAATCCTTCTCCACCTTCATTAGACTGATCAACATCAGGTTTACCATCACTCTCTAATCCTTCTACACCTTCATTTGTCTGATTAACTTTAGGTTTACCACTACTCTCTAATCCTTTTGTTTGAGTGTCTACACATGGATGTTTATTAAGTAAAACACTGTCCTCTATGAAATCACTAATGATTCCCTGAAGCTAAGTCACAAAATAAATGCACTCTGGATTTAAGGACATGGACTTAATGTCAAAAGATCAATGTGTGTTGTTCCCATTGGCTTAATCAGTTCATTTGTTTTAGCTTCATATTTTCACCTAAAATAATTCTTTTTTATATTAACTTATATTTACAAATATAAATTTATGGCGGCACAGTGGTGCAGCAGGTAGTGTCACAGTAACACAGGTTAATGGACCTGGAGGTTGTGGGTTCAAGCCATGCTCTGGGTGATGCTCTGTGAGGAGTGTGTTCTCCCTGTGTCCACGTTGGTTTCCTCATACGGTCCAAAAACACACATCGGTAGGTGGATTGGTGACTCAAAATTGTCCATAGGTGTGAGTGAATGTGTGTGTGTGTGTGTGTGTGTGTGTGTGTGTGTGTGTGTGTGTGTGTGTCACCCTGTGAAGGACAGGTGTACCCTCCAGGATGTGTTCCTGCCCTGCGCCGGGGTAGGCTTCGGTCCCACCACCAACTTGAACTGTATAAGGGGTACAGACAATGAATGAATGAATGAATGAATGAAATTCAACTTTATACTATATTTATCACATTAAAACTGTAAAACTTGAAATAAACTACATACATGTCTTGGAGGTGCTATAGCTATCCTAAGGGTAACTTCAGCACCATAAAACACCTCTCTGGCACAGCCCATAATCCCTTGGAAGCTCTTGTTGCACCCTTGAACAGACCTGACTCTACGTCTGACTTGTTTTTTGCAGCTTTATTCTTCCTAGTTTGGTGTTGAAGTTACATTTTCAAAAAGCTTTCAGGATTCATGCACACATATAACAGGGAGGCTGAACTCAACAGGACTGAACTCTCACTCTCCAATTCAAATCTGCTATGCTCTGCTGTTTCACTCATCACTGAACTTTGACCTCTCTTGAAAAAGCAAAAATATATAAAGTAAAACGCTATACAACAATTATGAAAATTAAAACACAACAAAATCAGGCTATGCTTCCTCTGAAATGTAAACCTATTCCAAACATATAATGAAAAAATATATAAATTATTAAAAGGTACATTGTCACTAATCTCTAGTTTGCAACACTTTTTATTTGTACTTTAAATATATATATAATTTGCTGTTTTTATGTAGCCAAACTTCTTAACAATAATGTGTCATTGAGAAAAGGACAAGCCAAGTACTATTTCTTTTTGATCTATAGCTTACAAATAGCTCCTGGAGAGCTCAGTAAACTTGCAGGAGAACTGTGACTGCCCAGCTGAAAAATGCAGGCCAGCCTCCTGCTGGTGTTGATGGGAGAGAGTGGTCATCCTACCCACACAGAGAGTGACTGTAGCTGTGTCCTTTTCTTGCATTAAACACTTATCACTGGACAGTCTGCCTTGACTATACATTGAATCAGTGTCTATCAAACCAGCAGCACTCTCTGAAAGTTAAACATCTCCTCCTCTAACTACATTTTGAGGAATTTCTATAGATGCAGAAATAATCTTCATTATTCAGTTGTGTCCACATTATTTAATGAAGCAGAGAGAGAGAGAGAGAGAGAGAGAGAGAGAGAGAGAGAGAGAGAGAATCAGTGAGGTGAAACTCAGATTTACATGAACAGTCCTGAGTCATCCTCTTTCTCCCAGAATAGAGCAGCACTTTCACCAGATGTTCAGCTTCATTCAGTCAAACTCCCTCAGGAACACACACAGTGTCCAGATTGAAGCTTTATTTCAGTGCAGTAAAGTCTCAGGTCCAGCAACAGGACACTGAACAGAGAACAGACAGAAATATCAGCTCTGTGGAGAATTTAAACTCTACAGTAGAAGCAGGTGAGAGCAGCTCTGTGGTCAGTTTTGTCTTGGAGCTCTTTGGGATCCACTTTTACAACAACACGCCCCACTGAGACCTCAGCTCAAATTACATTATTGTTGCTGGGAGACAGAGCAGTGCTACAGGTAGAGTCTCTGTCACACAATAATGACCCAGGGCTGTTTGACTGTTTGATTTTCATTGTGAAATGGGGATTGGTTTCAGAGCTGCTGCTCAGCACGAACATGCAGAAAGAGATGTGGGAAAATGAGCACAGGCTTTCACAACACATTCACACACACACACACACACACACACACACACATTCACACAAACACACACACACACACACACACACATTCACACAAACACATATTGGTTATTGGATTTTGACACCAGATTAATGAAGGAACAATAAAATAATAATATATATTTTTTTCTAATTTCTTTTTTTTCAGTTGAATGTGGAAAGAACTAATGATACACAGATATTCCATGATATTAATAAAAAAAAATGTAGGTAGTTTTCCTCATTTCCATAGAGAGGGTCCACTTTGCATCATGAGCCCATGCTTCAGTGCTCTGCTAGTGTTTATAGTCCTGTGAGTTTAACACTTCATGACTGAGAGCTGCTGCCCCACAAACTTCACCCACAGCAACCATGACTTTGGTCTCCATCTTCATCTGGACACTGGTTCTCTGGACAAGAGGTAGAAATGTGGGGTTGTATTTCAGTTTTGAAGATCAACATTGAAACCCTTTCTTGAATTATTTCATTTTAAAATTACAATGGATTGAATTGCTTTATTTTTGTGTGTATACAATTTAATATTAATATTTATTTCTCTCTCTCTATTAGGTTCCTTTGGAGATATAATAATGACTCAGACTCCAGGATCTCAGTCTGTTTCTCCAGGAGACACTGTTATTATCAGCTGCAGATCCAGTCAGAGCATTTACAGCAATCTCGCCTGGTATCAGCAGAAACCTGGAGAAGCTCCTAAACTCCTGATCTATGGAGCATCCACCCGTCAGTCTGGAGTCTCAGATCGTTTCAGTGGGAGTGGCTATGGTACAGACTTTACTCTAAAAATCACTGGAGTAAAGACTGAAGATGCAGGAGATTATTACTGTCAGCAGTATAGCAGCTATCCACTCACACAGTGTTAGAGCGTCGTACAAAAACCTCCTTCAGCTGTAGAGGAACTGCTCTGAGTCAGAAACACTCACTGATCTGAGAACAGCTGCTAAAGCTGCACTCAACTGAACTCATCAGCTCCAGAACACTACAGTAGTGAAGAGTGTTCTCTCTTTGGGGAGTTTTCCTCACTGTGGAACAGGGATTTACATCAGGAGATGGAGTATCTCACTAGGAGCAGCAGCAGATAAACACTACACACTGTACACACTACACACAATCTTCACAAGCTCTACACACCGTTACTAATTACATTAGAGCTTGACTTTCAGCTTCATTCATTAATCTATTCACACTGCATCATGTAAATTTACTGAATTAAATGTTAATATTAACTTAACCAAATAATGTAATGATGTTACACCACTGACCTACAGTGACCTTTGCTCTGGTCTAACATTATGTCAGTTCTTCTACAGTTAGATCTTCTTAATCTGTGTGTTTTTGTATAATATTAGAAACATTTTTCTTCCAAAACCTGTCCATTTCTATCCATCCTTAAAGCCGTCTGTCTGGGGTTCATGATGATTCTGCATCTGTCCAAAAATGTTCAGCTTGTTTCAGTCAGTCACACTCAAGCACATCACTCAGCACCGCACTGAATCTACAGCTACTCCCAATTTTAACAACAGAGATTGTACTTTTTAGTGAACTGTATGATGAAGAATCACTGAGATTTTATTCCTCACCAAGACACTGCTCAAGATTAAAGCACAGTTCAGATTATTGAGCTTTTAACTACACAATAATACTGTGTTTCTATGTGATGTCACTATATGAACAAACAATGATCAGGGGGTCCTGACCACTGAAGAGCAGGGTGAAAGGGGGCTAACAAAGTATGCAGAGCAACAGCTGGACTACAGTCTGTAATTGTAGAACTACAAAGTGCTCCTGTGTGGTCAGTGGAGCTGAGAGAATGGACAGTGAGTGTAGAAACAAGGAGGTGGTCGTACTATTCTGATCAGACTGTGTATATTGTTCTCATGTAGATGATGTATCAGATATTGAACTGATAAGATACAGATAATACACTGGATCTCAGACAATGATCCTGATCAAGTGCTGAGATTCTCATCAAGACAATTCTCAATTAACATCACCATCGAACAATGCACACACCTCACTGTGTAATCCTAATTTTAACAGCTCACTTTCAGTCAAAATGTATCTCTAAATGTTAGCTCAAACATCACAATCCCTCTGATAAACAATGAAATTATTAAAGTGGATTAAGTATAAATGTGTGTCTGAAATTAATGCCAGCGCTGAACCCTAAAAGAGTGACATCAGATGTGTTAGAGTAGACTTGAGGTTATAACTGCAGTAGATCATGAGCAGCTCAAACTGCTTGCTGACAGCAACAAGGTCATAATTCATAGAAGAAACATGGACATGGAGAATTTACCAAGATGTGGAAGATCAATAAAAAATAACTAAAAATACTGTTTTAGACTTCTGCCACAATCCAAAACAAATAGCAAACAGTGAAATGAAATGTAGGTCCACATCTCCACAGTGAAGCACAGTGTAAACACGTCTGGATTCTTTAGGTTAAAGACACTCAGGAAACCACTGTTTACTTCTAGACACAAGAGAGTAAGACTGGAGTGTGATAACATCAAATTAATAAAGAACACAGATAATATAAAAATATTATGAGATCTAATGACATCATGATGGACACTGCACCAAGAGAATGATCCAAGTCATAAAGCGAAGTCACATGGAGCATGGTTAAAAAATAAGATGGGTGTTTATCCATGTCCTTCTCAGACTCCAGACTCGAACATGAGAGAAAATCTTTAAATAAAGGACACGAGACAATCTGGTAGAACTGGAGAACATGTGCAGAGAACAGGATAAAATGAGACCTTAGAGGATAAAAACCCTGCTCAGAACATACACAAATGTAGCAGAGGAGGTCTGTTAGGGATCAGGGTGGACATTCAGGACATTAGACCAGGGCTGGACAACCCGAGACTCTGTGTCTGTACAAGTGTGACCCTTATATTCATAATTAAATTATATATTAAATTTATATCAAAACAAAATTTCAAAAGGTGTTAAACCAGTTTTGCTGGAGAAATATGCACCTGTGCATATTAATATTAATTATAAATAACACCATGAGAACACAACAATGCAACATTATCTTCATGACATGCTTCAGCATCAGACAAACACACCAATAATCTACTGAAGACGTGCACTGCCTCCTGAAAAAGTAAATCCTCAAATCAGCCTTAAGGGCTACATTAAAAATGATCAGTGATTCTGAACAACCCTGAGGCAATCGGGTCCATGTCCACAATTTACTCTTAAATAAAAATACCAACCAGTACTGGATTTCTGGGTGCACCGGAATGCTGAAGAACGCATTCACTAAATTAATCACAAAAAAAGAGCTGTTAACAGGTTTAACGGGTACCTGGGATAAGACTATGTGCTGATTTGGAACTTCTGGAGAGGGTGGATGAATCTCAGGATTAATCTCAGAATTTACTGCCTGCAGGTCTTACACAAATCTCCACTCTCCAGTTTCCCCTGGAGCACTAACATTTATTATTCTTTACCAAATAAATTAGGGTATGAACCGCTGATTTAGGGTGGAGAACCATCACACCAGCAGTGAGGAGTGAATTGAACACTGATGTGATGCCCTCAATAGTGACACACTTGAGTGGCTTTTTCAGTTGATAGTCCCTTTTAGGATTAACTACTACAGATTGGGCGCATATCATCCCCAACTTTATTTGCACTTTGCATATCAGCAGTCTGGGACTGCAGCCGGATCCTCAGAAGGAACTGAAACCCATACACAGCTCTGGTTTGTGTGTGTGTTCATGTCAATTGAAAAAAAAGAAACCACAGCTGTTTATTAGACGCAGAACACTTCAGAATTTTTACCACTTTTTTTTTAACACCCCCTCCATGATCCCGCCAATCATTCAAGGAGGTGCACTTGCACTGCCATGGACCCAGATCTCTCCACCCATCCTCAATAAGTTTAGACAGTGATATATGAGGCTCAGAATGCAGAAATATACTTCTCTTTTGAACAAAATGTTTAAACAATTGCTTTTGTGAGAGCGAGAGGATGATCTGAGCCACGGAGTGACAATGTTCCCACTACAGATCCACACAAGCTTTAGCTTTTCACATAAAACCCATCAAATTCCTTCATCAAAAAATCTTCATCAAGCCCTTCATGCATGTGCAGAGTGCGATGAAGGTCCTCTACTGACATGACATCGACCCAGTCTGTAAGGAGGTCAGTGGATTGCAGAAATTTAGACTTAACAGGGGACAGTAAATCTGCTGATAAAGCCAAGCATTCCCAGCTTGCATTCATATGTTTAACAGCAAGCCAGGTGCCTGCTTCACCATGACATATACCACTGTATCCTCCACACAGACCTTGATGCCCACATAGACTCATTCATTCATTCATTTATTAGCTGTAACCCTTATCCAGTTCAGGGTCGCGGTGGGTCCAGAGCCTACCTGGAATCATTGGGCGCAAGGCGGGAATACACCCTGGAGGGGGCGCTAGTCCTTCTCAGGGTAACACACACTCATTCACTCACTCACACCTACGGACACTTTTGAGTCACCAATCCACCTACCAACGTGTTTTTGGACTGTGGGAGGAAACCCACGCAGACATGGGGAGAACACACCAACTCCTCACAGACAGTCACCAAGAGCGAGAATCAAACCCACAACCTCCAGGCCCCTGGAGCTGTGTGACCACATAGACTCAGTATATATTAAATACTCAATGTACACATTAAATCCCTGAATCCCTGCCCAGGAGATTAATTGAGTGAAACCTAGAAAACAAAAATGCATTTTTTTTTTCTCTGTCTGCACGGAGCATCCTAAAGACTCTGTTACTGCATCTGTAACTTTGGCCAAACACTCCTTATGCTGAGGTCTAACTGAAAAACATGAAGCTCAAAAGTGGTTGCTCTACTAAAAGCCTCTGGTCTCTGTGTCTGTTGGGACAGTCTCTTATGAAGTAATCAGGGCTTCCACAGACGAAACACCCTGCGCTTCTGCCAGCGCTGCCATGGCCTCTTTCAAATACTCGACCCCTGCCTCGACCCGAGGCCCCCCATGGCCTCCGCGCCATCCCTCACCTCTTTGATCGTGGTCCGTAGCCTGCTTCCACAACGCCAGCTGTGCATCAACCAGTTTGTGCTCCTCCTTTTCTCGTCATTTTTCTTTCTTGGCGTTCAGGTTTTTCTGCATGCGCTGCATACTTTTCCACCTCTTTCAGTGGGCCCACGTCCACATCTAAACAGTTGGTTTCGACACAGGGCAGAAACCAACTGATCTGGGTGCAACCTGCACACAAAGTGGTATTTGAGCTGGCTTTCCCAGGCTGTTATGTCCGCAGTCTCCCAATCCTCTGTTGGTGGTCCGCCTGTTGGTGGTCCGCCTGTTTTCTGGCTTTGGGCTTTTATTCTTGGCTCTGTGATGCGCTCAAGCGTTTCTGGAGAGGGAGGGCCTGGGAACAGTGGGTCTGCTTCCTCATCAGTCTCGTCCTCCTTTGCCCTTATCTCTCACGCTGTCTGGATGGGAGGGTACCTTGGCGGAGTCTGCAGCTGTTGTTGAGTGGTTGTTTGTGTCACAGCGGGTGGAGGGAGTGCAGGTGAATGTGGAGGAGGAGGAGGAGGTGCTGAGGCCTGCGCTGGGCGATGTGGATTCACATCCAGGTCCCAGCTGATCTTCGGATATAGGCCGTACTCAGGAGGGGGTGGAGGGGCCATAACAGACATGGGCGTACATGGAAGAACAGCACAAACATTTGCACAATCATTAGATATTGGTGAACCAGAACAAACACTTGGTTTAACATCCTCATTAACTTCTCTCTTCCTTGCATTTCTCTTCTTTTCTTGTCTGCTACAAACGGCTCTGGAAGTTTTTTACAACACCCTCACCCACTAAGCTGAATATTCTGTCTGAGTATTTCAGTCTCCTGCTCTTTATGTGTTAATTCATCTCTCAACCGTTCCAACTGATTTGGACTGAAACTTCCTCCCCCAGGAAACCCCAGTTTAACCCATTCTCCCATCTGCCTCACACTGCTTGAGCCATACTCCTTCAGCATTTGTCTTCCTCAGCCTGGTTCTGTGCTGTTTTGCTGTAACAACACCCCATAATTGTATTTTAAAATAAAAACCAAATTAATTAATTTAATTAATCAAAATTGAAAGAAAAAACCCATATATATATATATATATATTATTATTATTATTATTATACTAACCCCAGGTTGATAGAACTCTTTTTTTTCTGTTTCTCTCATAGAAACTGCTATTGTTTCTCCCATAGAAACAAACCTGATGTCACCTGTATGTTCCTCTCTACTGGACACTTTCTAAAGGCACCTTACTCAATAGAATGTCCTGCCTTAGGAGCTCATCAGCTCTGGAAAAATAAAATAATCAACATCTTACCGCGGTTCAATCGGTGTTCCCTCCTGGTGTCCCGTGCCAAGTTCAATATCAGCGGTGCCGGTGGACCCGAAACGGAGCCACCTCCACCTCCCCACTCTGGAGACTTCTTGTGGATGGCTGGATTTGCTCTTTCAATCCGCGCTCGAAAGACACCAGACACACGAGATAATCAGGACAACGAGCCCCCAAGTTGTTATGGAAAATCTAAAATTAATCTCTCTCTCTCTCTAAGTATCACCAGGAAGCAAGATCAATGCTCAATTATTTCTTTGGGGAGAAGAGAGGAATAAGACACGCAGTCAAAGATTCTCTCTTGTCTCTCAAGTTTATTGAACAAAGCCAAGCCATATATAGGACCCCAGTCACGTACACCTTTATTACATCATGTCTCATTCCATCAACCACATTGCCTCATTATCTCCAACTTTACAGCTGCCAGGAAAAAATGGTGAGAGATGTCCTTCAGTTGTTGACTGCCTTCCTTCTAATCTGCTCAGCGCCTTCCTCCCACAGGTCACTGTAACACAATGCAGTAAGTCCCTTCAAGCACTAAGGCCTACATAATTTATTCATTCATTCATTTTCTTTTCCGCTTCTCCATTTCAGGGTCGCGGTGGCAACAGGGCGAGCAAAGAAGCCCAGACGTCTCTGTCCCTTGCAACATCCACCAATTCCTCCTGGGGGATCCCAAGGCGTTCCCAGGACAGCTGGGATATATAATCCCTCCAGCGTGTCCTGGGTCTACCCCGGGGCCTCCTTCCAGTTGGACGTGCCTGGTATACCTCCAGTGGGAGGCGTCCAGGAAGCATCCGGATCAAATGCCCAAACCACCTCAACTGACTCCTCTCAATGCGGAGGAGCAGCGACTCTACTCCGAGCTCCTCCCTTGTCACTGAGCTCCTCACCCGATCACGGAGAGTACGCCCAGCGACCCGTCGGAGAAAGCTCATTTCGGCCGCTCGTATCCGCGATCTTGTGCTTTCGGTCATTACCCAGAGCTCATGACCACAGGTGAGAGTGGGAACGTAGACTGACCGGTAAATTGAGAGCTTTGCTCTATGGCTCAGCTCCCTCTTCACCACAACGGTGCGGTACAGTGACCGCATTACTGCAGATGCTGCACCTATCCTACGGTCAATCTCACCATCCCTCTTCCCATCACTCGTGAACAAGAACCCGAGATACTTGAACTCCTTCACTTGGGGCAGGTTCTCACCCCTTACCTGAAGGGAGCATGCCATCTGTTTCCGGGAGATTACCATGGCCTCAGACTTGGAGGTGCTGATCCGACCTGATACCTGATACAGACCGCTTCACACTCGGCTGCAAACTGCTCAAGTGAGCGCAGGAGGCCTCCGTGCGAAGAAGCCAGAAGAACAACATCGTCCGCAAAAAGCAGAGATGCCACCTCCTGAGCTCCTCGACGGAAGCCCTCCTGCCCCAGGCTACGCTGCGCCACCCTGTTCATGAAAATCAGGAACAGGAGTGGAGATAAGGCACAGCCCTGACGGAGTCCAATGCCCACACTGAACAAGCCTGACTTACTGCCAAGGATGCGAACACAACTCAAACTCTGAGAGTACAAGGACCGTACGGCTCGCCGGAGCGACCCTGGCACCCCATACTCCCAGAGCACCTCCCACAGAATCTCTCGGGGAACACGGTCATATGCCTTCTCCAAATCCACAAAGCATGTGTAGAGTGGAGTAGCAAATTCCCACGCCCCCTCAATCATCTGTGCAAAAGTAAAGAGTTGGTCCATAGTTCCACGGCCTGGACGAAATCCGCATTGTTCCTCCAAAATCCTAGGTTCGACTATCGGACGGATTCTCCTTTCCAGCACCTTGGCATAGACTTTCCCCGGGAGGCTGAGAAGTGTAATGCCACGATAATTGGCACACTTTCTCCGGTCCCCTTTTTTGAAAATAGGAACCACCACCCCGGTTTGCCAATCCAAAGGCACCGTTCCCGAGGTCCATGCGATATTGTATAGGCGTGTCATCCAAGACAGCCCCACAGTATCGAGTGCCTTCAATAACTCTGGGCGAATCTCATCCACTCCTGGAGCTTTGCCACTGCGAAGCTTTTTCACCACCTCAGTGACTACAGCCAAGGAAATGGAATCTGATCCCCCAGAGGCCCTACCTCACGCACAGGAGGCATGTCTCTCGGGTTAAGGAGTTCCTCAAAGTGCTCCTTCCAACGCCCAACAATACGCTCAGTCGAGTTCAGAGTTTCACCATCCTTGCTGAGCACAGCTTGGACAGTGTCCCCCCTCCCCCTCCTGAGCTGTCGGAGTGTTTTCCAGAACCTCTTTGAGGCCACCCGGAAGTCATTTTCCACGGCCTCTCCAAACTCCTCCCATGCTCTGGCTTTTGCTTCAGCAACTGCCACAGCTGCAGCCTTTGTTGCCTGCTGGTACCCATCCGCAGAATCGGAAGTTCCCCGAGCTAGCCAATCTCAAAAAGCCTCCTTCTTCCGCTTGACGGCTTCCCTCACCCCCAATGTCCACCAACGGGTTCTTGGGTTGCCGCCATAACAGGCACCGATAAGCTTTTGACCACAGCTACATGCAGTCGCTTCCACGATGGAGGTCCGGAACAGTGTCCATTCAGACTCCATTCCCCCTACCTCCTCCGGAACATGTGAGAAGTTCTCTCGGAGGTGAGAGTTGAAATCCATCCGGACAGAGTCATCTGCCAGCTTTTCCCAGCACACCCTCACTATACGTTTGGGTTTACCAGGTCTGTCCGGCAGCTTTCCCCGCCATCAGATCCAACTCACCACCAGATGGTGATCGGTTGACAGCTCAGCCCCTCTCTTTACTCGAGTGTCCAAAACATACGGCCTCAGGTCAGAAGACACAACCACAAAGTCGATCATTGACCTTTGGCCCAGATTGCTCTGGTACCAAGTACACTTATGAGCAATCTTATGTTCGAACATGGTGTTCGTTATGGACAAACCATGGCTAGCACAGAAGTCCAACAACATCACACCACTCGGGTTTCGATCAGGCAGTCCGTTCCTCCCAATCACTCCTCTCTAGGTTTCCCAGTCATTGCCAACGTGAGCATTGAAGTCCCCCAGTAAAACAATAGAGTCAGTGCATGGAATCCCCTCCAGAACTCCAGTCACTGCCTCCAAGAAGGCCGAATACTCTGAGCTGCTGTTCGGTGCATACGCACACACAACAGTCAAAGTTTTCCTCTCTGCAAGCCGGAGCCGCATTGAGGCGACCCTCTCGTTTACTGGGACAAACTCCAGCTGTACAGGCGCCACACCCGCCCGGCGCCTCTCACCCTGTGCAACTCCTGAGTAGGAGAGAGACCAACCCCTATCGAGGAGTTTGGTTCCAGAGCCTACACTGTGTGTAGAGGTGAGCCCAACTATATCTAGCTGGTATCTCTCAACCTCACGCACCAGCTCTGGCATTTTCCCCCCCAGTGAGGTTATGTTCCATGTACCAAGAACCAGTTTCCGCTGACAAGTTCCACGACGCCAGGGGCCCCTTCGCCCCCGCTCTGTGCCCGATGGGCATTGCACCGCACCCCTACTCTGGATCTTGCGGGTGGTGAGCCCACATGATCCTCCCACGTTGCCATTTCGGGCTGAGCCCGGCCGGGTTACGTGGGTTGCCCGGCCACCAGGCGCTCGCCGTCGGACACTACCCCCAGGCCTGGCTCCAGGGGTAGGTCCCGGTAACCCTTTCCCGGGCAGGGTAAACTGAATTTTAATGGGTGTACTCATAGGAATGCTTTTGGATCATGTTTGTCTGGATCTTCACTCCAGACCTGTTCGCCATGGGAGACCCTACTGGGAGCTAACAGCTCCCGACGACATAGCCCTGGAGGTCATGAGACCACACAAGCCCTTCCGCCACGACAAGGCTCTGATCCAGGAAGGGCTACATAATTTAGTAAGAATTAATCAAGATTAATCAAAACCATTACTCCCTGAATATATTATGTCATTAGTTATTATTAAGCATTACTCATTAGTGTTAATCGGCATTTTCCCATCACATTATCTAGCCACAGGTGCACAGCACCTTCATGAAATTCCGCTAGTGCCTGAAATTAAACGTGCTGACCATATGTTCTTCCCTGGATGTGCATTGAAATTAGATTAAAGGGATCTATAATCACTTGTAGAAATATGATTTATTCAAAACAGTAGCTGCAATACTTATAAAATATTAGTAAATTGCCTAGATTTAGTCTATCATTATGCTTCAAATTACAGTAGATATGTGCCTTAGTTTGTAAAATAATTATAGGATACCTGGTAATAAAAGCATACATCTGTTAACATACAATTTACTTCATCTACTTTTGTGTATGCAAATTAACAGGTACTTTATTTTAATGTATGTTTAAAATGTTTGTAGCTGACATATATTTTAAACATAGGGTCTTAATTGCAGCATTAAAAGATGTTCACTGTTCTGTGTATGTGTATTTACACCTTTAACCGTGTCTGCGGAGATTCTTTTCCATCACCCGTCTTCACAATACAGTAAATAAACAACATAGGAAACTTGGTAATAACCATGTACATATGCTATCATACTCTTTATTTCTTCTGTACTTATATTTTCTTACAAATTATTAAACAGACACTTACTCTGTATTTAGTATGTACTTAGTGGGCTGTAATTTATAGATTCACCCATACATTTATCAGAGATGTCATTAATGACAAAGGCTGTGTCTGGTATGTTATCATCCACCTACCTTATACTGAAATGTGGCTGGTGCCACTTGTAGGCCAAAAGGCATCATCATAAATCAGTATTCATCTGTCAGATAATCACACAGATGTCCTGTGGTCATGCCCCGTGTTCTGCTCAGATACCCCACCACATTCAGTCTACATCAGAAATGTTTTCTCACTGTTGGAGTCAATGAGAATGTGGTGTTAAGGTACATATTTAAAAAAAAAAATCAGTATCCTCTAAACTTAAGTGTGTGTTTAGTTTTACTCTAGAAGTGGTTACAGTGTAGTGTCAGGGAAATTCCAGTGTTAGTGTAAAGTGAAATGGGAAAGATTTGTGTTATTTGTGTAATTCGATACTCTGTTACTGTAACAATGAAAATCTGACAGCAGAACTATCATTTACTAAGATTTAAACTGTCTATTATTCATCAACTGAAACTAAACCTTTGACTCTGTAGCAGGAGACTTCATCAATATTTCAACCCACTCTGAACCACATTTGGACAGGCATTGAATGAGCTGTCATCTCTCATAATTCATTCTCTAAATTTCTCTTAAAGCATTTCATATTCTAGAATATTATTGTAGCTTGATGCTGTCAAACAATATACTGAAAGACTTGATCATCACCTGCTGAAGAATGAGTTAACAAATGAGACTCAAAAGAGAGAGTGTGTGTGTGTGTGTGTGAGAGAGAGAGAGAGAGAGAGAGAGGGAGAGAGAGAGAGAGAGAGAGAGAGAGAGAGAGCAGTGAGGTGAAACTCAGATTTACATGAACAGTCCTGAGTCGTCCTCTCTTTCCCAGAATAGAGCAGCTTCATTAATTAATTAGCTTGATTAAATTCAGCTTCATTTAATCAACTTGTGCGACTTGAGGGTTCTCAGACCTGTCCGACTCAACACTTCTCCAACATGTCCTTCTCTATGGTCCTCCACCGTGTCTGACAATGTCTTTTTATGGACTAATATAGGTCAGGCCAGACTGGACCAGTACTGAACATCTTGGGACGTGACTGGTCCATTCATGGTCACTGGGAGAACTTTCCTAACTCTTAATTTAACTATCATCAGATGAAGAGTTTTTAAAACTGTTTCAGAACTGTTTTAAAACTGTAATTAAAACATGTTAATGTCTTCATACGGAGGAATCAAACTGACTCCAAACAAGCTGCCCATCATGATCTGAATCAGTGCTGGGGATATTTCTCTCAGCACAAATCAGTGTGAATTTGAAAGGAGTTTATTACTGAATATCAATGTTTATAAAATCCAGACTCGTATTGTGACACAAGCACTAATTTTAATGTTATATGTAATGAACCTGTCTGTTCATTTACATTATGTTTTATATAAATGTGGCATTATTTGAATTACAAACTAAAACAATGAATCACATTCAGTTTAGAAAAATAACTCTGGTTTGTATTTGTTATTTATATTTAACTTTAAAACTCTTAAAATACAATTGTAACACAGTGTTAGTCTGAATTTACTGTATGTGGGTCTTTTTCAGTAAAAGTGATGAGAAAGATTAAATAAGTCTCATGTTTAAACAGAATAAAAGTCCCTTCATTTTCAGACTGAGTTTTGCTCCTTCACTGAAGGTGTGACACAGTGCTACATTTCAGTGAAGAGTCATTGTCCATAAACCTACATCACTCATCACACTGTTAGTGATAACACTGTAAAATCTGTGTGTGAGGGGTTTACACACTTTACCCTCAAAACTTATTCATAAAACTCTAACATTTCTAAATGAAGATCTATCTCTGAACTAAACCTTGTTTTCTAAACAATCTAAACATTTCTATGTGTTTATTATGGAGGTGTTTGATGGAGGCATTTCCATAGAGAGGGTCCACTTTGCATCATGAGCCCATGCTTCAGTGCTCTGCTAGTGTTTATAGTCCTGTGAGTTTAACACTTCATGACTGAGAGCTGCTGCCCCACAAACTTCACCCACAGCAACCATGACTTTGGTCTCCATCTTCATCTGGACACTGGCGCTCTGGACGAGAGGTAACACACTTGATTATCTAGTAGATCTGTAGATCTGATCAAAAATAGTTTTTGTATTTACCTTGTAGATATTACAGTAAATCAACCTGAGAACATATCAGTTAAAACAGAACTAAACTGAAATCAAAAGGTTTTTAACATAAATAATTAAAAAAACATAGGTCAAGTAGAATATGAACTTCCCAACTTTTATATTATTTAAAATATACTTGTTAATTAAACAAAAAATATTACATATATTACTTATTTAAAATGATTCTGTTATTATTATTATTTATTACAGTCTTTGTTTAATTTTTCTTTAGGGTCCAGTGGTCAAGTGACTGTTACTCAGACTCCTCCAGTGAAAACTGTTTCTACAGGACAATCAGTCACCATCAACTGTAGAACCAGTAGTGGAGTTTATAATGGCAACCATATGTTCTGGTATCAGCAGAAACCTGGAAAAGCTCCTAAACTCCTGATCTATGGAGCATCCACCCGTCAGTCTGGAGTCTCAGATCGTTTCAGTGGCAGTGGATCTGGATCTGACTTCACTCTGACCATCAGTAACGTCCAGACTGAAGATGCAGGAGATTATTACTGTCAGTGTTACCACACTGGAAGAGTGTTCACACAGTGAAATAGAGTCGTACAAAAACCTCCCTCAGTCAGAGACTGCACTGCTACAGCTGCACCCTACTGCAGGTGCTGAGGGGGAGGATGATACACACAATAACACACTCTGTGGAGGAGAGACACACACCTCACTAACACACACCTCCACACACAATAACACACTCTGTGGAGGAGAGACACACACCTCACTAACACACACCTCCACACACACAATAACACACTCTGTGCAGGAGAGACACACACCTCACTAACACACACCTCCACACACACAATAACACACTCTGTGCAGGAGAGACACACACCTCACTAACACACACCTCCACACAGAATAACACACTCTGTGCAGGAGAGACACACACCTCACTAACACACACCTCCACACACAATAACACACTGTGGAGGAGAGACACACCCCTCACTAACACACACCTCCACACACAATAACACACTCTGTGGAGGAGAGACACACGCCTCACTAACACACACCTCCACTCACACAATAACACACTCTGTGGAGGAGAGACACACACCTCACTAACACACACCCCCACACACACAATAACACACTCTGTGGAGGAGAGACACACACCTCACTAACACACACCTCCACACACAATAACACACTCTGTGGAGAAGAGACACACACCTCACTAACACACACCTCCACACACAATAACACACTCTTTGGAGGAGAGACACACACCTCACTAACACACACCTCCACACACAATAACACACTCTGTGGAGAAGAGACACAAACCTCACTAACACACACCTCCACACACAATAACACACTCTTTGGAGGAGAGATACACACCTCACTAACACACACCTCCATACACAATAACACACTCTGTGGAGGAGAGACACACACCTCACTAACACACACCTCCACTCACACAATAACACACTCTGTGGAGGAGAGACACACACCTCATTAACACACACCTCCACACACAATAACACACTCTGTGGAGGAGAGACACACACCTCACTAACACACACCTCCACACACAATAACACACTCTTTGGAGGAGAGACACACACCTCACTAACACACACCTCCACACACAATAACACACTCTGTGGAGGAGAGACACACACCTCACTAGCACATACCTCCACACACAATAACACACTCTGTGGAGGAGAGACACACACCTCACTAACACACACCTCCACACACAATAACACACTCTGTGGAGGAGAGACACACACCTCACTAACACACACCTCCACACGCAATAACACACTCTGTGGAGGAGAGACACACACCTCACTAACACACACCTCCACACACAATAACACACTCTGTGGAGGAGAGACACACACCTCACTAACACACACCTCCACACACAATAACACACTCTTTGGAGGAGAGACACACACCTCACTAACACACACCTCCACACACAATAACACACTCTGTGGAGGAGAGACACACACCTCACTAACACACACCTCCACACACACAATAACACACTCTGTGGAGGAGAGACACAAACCTCACTAACACACAACTAAACACACAATAACACACTCTGTGGAGGAGAGACACACACCTCACTAACACACACCTCCACACACAATAACACACTCTGTGGAGGAGAGACACACACACCTCACTAACACACACTTCCACACACAATAACACACACTGTGGAGGAGAGAAACACACCTCACTAACACATACCTCCACACACAATAACACACTCTGTGGAGGAGAGACACACACCTCACTAACACACACCTCCACACACAATAACACACTCTGTGGAGGAGAGACACACACCTCACTAACACACACCTCCACACACAATAACACACTCTGTGGAGGAGAGACACACACCTCACTAACACACATCTCCACACACAATAACACACTCTTTGGAGGAGAGACACACACCTCACTAACACACACCTCCACACACAATAACACACTCTGTGGAGGAGAGACACACACCTCACTAACACACACCTCCACACACAATAACACACTCTGTGGAGGAGAGACACACACCTCACTAACACACACCTCCACACACAATAACACACTCTGTGGAGGAGAGACACACACACCTCACTAACACACACTTCCACACACAATAACACACACTGTGGAGGAGAGAAACACACCTCACTAACACACACCTCCACACACACAATAACACACTCTGTGGAGGAGAGACACACACCTCACTAACACACACCTCCACACACAATAACACACTCTGTGGAGGAGAGACACACACCTCACTAACACACACCTCCACACACAATAACACACTCTGTGGAGGAGAGACACACACCTCACTAACACACACCTCCACACACAATAACACACTCTGTGGAGGAGAGACACACACCTCACTAACACACACCTCCACACACACAATAACACACTCTGTGGAGGAGAGACACACACCTCACTAACACACACCTCCACACACAATAACACACTCTGTGGAGGAGAGACACACACCTCACTAACACACACCTCCACACACACAATAACACACTCTGTGGAGGAGAGACACACACCTCACTAACACACACCTCCACACACAATAGCACACTCTGTGGAGGAGAGACACACACCTCACTAACACACACCCCCCACACACAATAACACACTCTGTGGAGGAGAGACACACACCTCACTAACACACACCTCCACACACAATAACACACACTGTGGAGGAGAGACAAACACCTCACTAACACACACCTCCACACACACAATAAAACACTCTGTGGAGGAGAGAAACACACCTCACTAACACACACCTCCACACACAATAACACACTCTGTGGAGGAGAGACACACACCTCACTAACACACACCTCTACACACACAATAACACACTCTGTGGAGGAGAGACACACACCTCACTA
The DNA here is from genome assembly GCF_029633855.1 of Hoplias malabaricus. Taxonomy (NCBI): domain Eukaryota; kingdom Metazoa; phylum Chordata; class Actinopteri; order Characiformes; family Erythrinidae; genus Hoplias; species Hoplias malabaricus. Next base: position 5,542,899 of record NC_089803.1, on the reverse strand, counting down.
ACACACACCTCCACACACAATAGCACACTCTGTGGAGGAGAGACACACACCTCACTAACACACACCCCCACACACACAATAACACACTCTGTGGAGGAGAGACACACACCTCACTAACACACACCTCCACACACAATAACACACTCTGTGGAGGAGAGACACACACCTCACTAACACACACCTCCACACACAATAACACACTCTGTGGAGGAGAGACACACACCTCACTAACACACACCTCCACACACACAATAACACACTCTGTGGAGGAGAGACACACACCTCACTAACACACACCTCCACACACAATAACACACTCTGTGGAGGAGAGACACACACCTCACTAACACACACCTCCACACACAATAACACACTCTGTGGAGGAGAGACACACACACCTCACTAACACACACTTCCACACACAATAACACACACTGTGGAGGAGAGAAACACACCTCACTAACACACACCTCCACACACACAATAACACACTCTGTGGAGGAGAGACACACACCTCACTAACACACACCTCCACACACAATAACACACTCTGTGGAGGAGAGACACACACCTCACTAACACACACCTCCACACACAATAACACACTCTGTGGAGGAGACACACATCTCACTAACACACACCTCACTAACACACAACTCCACACACACAATAACACACTCTGTGGAGGAGAGACACACACCTCACTAACACACACCTCCACACACAATAACACACTCTTTGGAGGAGAGACACACACCTCACTAACACACACCTCCACACACTATAACACACTCTGTGGAGGAGAGACACACACCTCACTAACACACACAATAACACACACAATAACACACTCTGTGGAGGAGAGACACACACCTCACTAACACACACCACACACAATAACACACTCTGTGGAGGAGAGACACGCACCTCACTAACACACACCTCCACACACACAATAACACACTCTGTGGAGGAGAGACACACACCTCACTAACACACACCTCCACACACAATAACACACTCTGTGGAGAAGAGACACACACCTCACTAACACACACCTCCACACACAATAACACACTCTTTGGAGGAGAGACACACATCTCACTAACACACACCTCCACACACAATAACACACTCTGTGGAGGAGAGACACACCCCTCACTAACACACACCTCCACACACACAATAACACACTCTGTGGAGGAGAGACACACACCTCACTAACACACACCTCCACACACACAATAACACACTCTGTGGAGGAGAGACACACACCTCACTAACACACACCTCCACACACAATAACACACTCTGTGGAGGAGAGACACACACCTCACTAACACACACCTCCACACACAATAACACACTCTGTGGAGGAGAGACACACACCTCACTAACACACACCTCCACACACAATAACACAATCTGTGGAGGAGAGACTCACACCTCACTAACACACACCTCCACACACACAATAACACACTCTGTGGAGGAGAGACACACCTCACTAACACACACCTCCACACACAATAACACACTCTGTGGAGGAGAGACACACACCTCACTAACACACACCTCCACACACAATAACACACTCTGTGGAGGAGAGACACACACCTCACTAACACACACCTCCACACACAATAACACACTCTGTGGAGGAGAGACACACACCTCACTAACACACACCTCCACACACACAATAACACACTCTGTGGAGGAGAGACACACACCTCACTAACACACACCTCCACACACAATAACACACTCTGTGGAGGAGAGACACACACCTCACTAACACACACCTCCACACACACAATAACACACTCTGTGGAGGAGAGACACACACCTCACTAACACACACCTCCACACACAATAGCACACTCTGTGGAGGAGAGACACACACCTCACTAACACACACCCCCCACACACAATAACACACTCTGTGGAGGAGAGACACACACCTCACTAACACACACCTCCACACACAATAACACACACTGTGGAGGAGAGACACACACCTCACTAACACACACCTCCACACACACAATAAAACACTCTGTGGAGGAGAGAAACACACCTCACTAACACACACCTCCACACACAATAACACACTCTGTGGAGGAGAGACACCCACCTCACTAACACACACCTCTACACACACAATAACACACTCTGTGGAGGAGAGACACACACCTCACTAACACACACCTCCACACACAATAGCACACTCTGTGGAGGAGAGACACACACCTCACTAACACACACCCCCACACACACAATAACACACTCTGTGGAGGAGAGACACACACCTCACTAACACACACCTCCACACACAATAACACACTCTGTGGAGGAGAGACACACACCTCACTAACACACACCTCCACACACAATAACACACTCTGTGGAGGAGAGACACACACACCTCACTAACACACACTTCCACACACAATAACACACACTGTGGAGGAGAGAAACACACCTCACTAACACATACCTCCACACACAATAACACACCCTGTGGAGGAGAGACACACACCTCACTAACACACACCTCCACACACAATAACACACTCTGTGGAGGAGAGACACACACCTCACTAACACACACCTCCACACACAATAACACACTCTGTGGAGGAGAGACACACACCTCACTAACACACACCTCCACACACACAATAACACACTCTGTGGAGGAGAGACACACACCTCACTAACACACACCTCCACACACAATAACACACTCTGTGGAGGAGAGACACACACCTCACTAACACACACCTCCACACACAATAACACACTCTGTGGAGGAGAGACACACACACCTCACTAACACACACTTCCACACACAATAACACACACTGTGGAGGAGAGAAACACACCTCACTAACACACACCTCCACACACACAATAACACACTCTGTGGAGGAGAGACACACACCTCACTAACACACACCTCCACACACAATAACACACTCTGTGGAGGAGAGACACACACCTCACTAACACACACCTCCACACACAATAACACACTCTGTGGAGGAGACACACATCTCACTAACACACACCTCCACACACAATAGCACACTCTGTGGAGGAGAGAAACACACCTCACTAACACACACCTCCACACACAATAACACACTCTGTGGAGGAGAGACTCACACCTCACTAACACACACCTCCACACACACAATAACACACTCTGTGGAGGAGAGACACACCTCACTAACACACACCTCCACACACAATAACACACTCTGTGGAGGAGAGACACACACCTCACTAACACACACCTCCACACACAATAACACACTCTGTGGAGGAGAGACACACACCTCACTAACACACACCTCCACACACAATAACACACTCTGTGGAGGAGAGACACACACCTCACTAACACACACCTCCACACACACAATAACACACTCTGTGGAGGAGAGACACACACCTCACTAACACACACCTCCACACACAATAACACACTCTGTGGAGGAGAGACACACACCTCACTAACACACACCTCCACACACACAATAACACACTCTGTGGAGGAGAGACACACACCTCACTAACACACACCTCCACACACAATAGCACACTCTGTGGAGGAGAGACACACACCTCACTAACACACACCCCCCACACACAATAACACACTCTGTGGAGGAGAGACACACACCTCACTAACACACACCTCCACACACAATAACACACACTGTGGAGGAGAGACACACACCTCACTAACACACACCTCCACACACACAATAAAACACTCTGTGGAGGAGAGAAACACACCTCACTAACACACACCTCCACACACAATAACACACTCTGTGGAGGAGAGACACACACCTCACTAACACACACCTCTACACACACAATAACACACTCTGTGGAGGAGAGACACACACCTCACTAACACACACCTCCACACACAATAGCACACTCTGTGGAGGAGAGACACACACCTCACTAACACACACCCCCACACACACAATAACACACTCTGTGGAGGAGAGACACACACCTCACTAACACACACCTCCACACACAATAACACACTCTGTGGAGGAGAGACACACATCTCACTAACACACACCTCCACACACAATAACACACTCTGTGGAGGAGAGACACACACACCTCACTAACACACACTTCCACACACAATAACACACACTGTGGAGGAGAGAAACACACCTCACTAACACATACCTCCACACACAATAACACACTCTGTGGAGGAGAGACACACACCTCACTAACACACACCTCCACACACAATAACACACTCTGTGGAGGAGAGACACACACCTCACTAACACACACCTCCACTCACACAATAACACACTCTGTGGAGGAGAGACACACACCTCATTAACACACACCTCCACACACAATAACACACTCTGTGGAGGAGAGACACACACCTCACTAACACACACCTCCACACACAATAACACACTCTTTGGAGGAGAGACACACACCTCACTAACACACACCTCCACACACAATAACACACTCTGTGGAGGAGAGACACACACCTCACTAGCACATACCTCCACACACAATAACACACTCTGTGGAGGAGAGACACACACCTCACTAACACACACCTCCACACACAATAACACACTCTGTGGAGGAGAGACACACACACCTCACTAACACACACCTCCACACACAATAACACACTCTGTGGAGGAGAGACACACACCTCACTAACACACACCTCCACACACAATAACACACTCTGTGGAGGAGAGACACACACCTCACTAACACACACCTCCACACACAATAACACACTCTGTGGAGGAGACACACATCTCACTAACACACACCTCACTAACACACAACTCCACACACACAATAACACACTCTGTGGAGGAGAGACACACACCTCACTAACACACACCTCCACACACAATAACACACTCTTTGGAGGAGAGACACACACCTCACTAACACACACCTCCACACACTATAACACACTCTGTGGAGGAGAGACACACACCTCACTAACACACACAATAACACACACAATAACACACTCTGTGGAGGAGAGACACACACCTCACTAACACACACCACACACAATAACACACTCTGTGGAGGAGAGACACGCACCTCACTAACACACACCTCCACACACACAATAACACACTCTGTGGAGGAGAGACACACACCTCACTAACACACACCTCCACACACAATAACACACTCTGTGTAGAAGAGACACACACCTCACTAACACACACCTCCACACACAATAACACACTCTTTGGAGGAGAGACACACATCTCACTAACACACACCTCCACACACAATAACACACTCTGTGGAGGAGAGACACACCCCTCACTAACACACACCTCCACACACACAATAACACACTCTGTGGAGGAGAGACACACACCTCACTAACACACACCTCCACACACACAATAACACACTCTGTGGAGGAGAGACACACACCTCACTAACACACACCTCCACACACAATAACACACTCTGTGGAGGAGAGACACACACCTCACTAACACACACCTCCACACACAATAACACACTCTGTGGAGGAGAGACACACACCTCACTAACACACACCTCCACACACAATAACACAATCTGTGGAGGAGAGACTCACACCTCACTAACACACACCTCCACACACACAATAACACACTCTGTGGAGGAGAGACACACCTCACTAACACACACCTCCACACACAATAACACACTCTGTGGAGGAGAGACACACACCTCACTAACACACACCTCCACACACAATAACACACTCTGTGGAGGAGAGACACACACCTCACTAACACACACCTCCACACACAATAACACACTCTGTGGAGGAGAGACACACACCTCACTAACACACACCTCCACACACACAATAACACACTCTGTGGAGGAGAGACACACACCTCACTAACACACACCTCCACACACAATAACACACTCTGTGGAGGAGACACACATCTCACTAACACACACCTCACTAACACACACCTCCACACACACACACAATAACACACTCTGTGGAGGAGAGACACACACCTCACTAACACACACCTCCACACACAATAACACACTCTGTGGAGGAGACACACATCTCACTAACACACACCTCACTAACACACACCTCCACACACACAATAACACACTCTGTGGAGGAAAGACACACACCTCACTAACACACACCTCCACACGCACAATAACACACTCTGTGGAGGAGAGACACACACCTCACTAACACACACCTCCACACACAATAACACACTCTGTGGAGGAGAGACACACACCTCACTAACACACACAATAACACACACAATAACACACTCTGTGGAGGAGAGACACACACCTCACTAACACACAATAACACACTCTGTGGAGGAGAGACACGCACCTCACTAACACACACCTCCACACACACAATAACACACTCTGTGGAGGAGAGGCACACACCTCACTAACACACACCTCCACACACAATAACACACTCTGTGGAGGAGAGACACACACCTCACTAACACACACCTCCACACACAATAACACACTCTGTGGAGAAGAGACACACACCTCACTAACACACACCTCCACACACAATAACACACTCTTTGGAGGAGAGACACACATCTCACTAACACACACCTCCACACACAATAACACACTCTGTGGAGGAGAGACACACCCCTCACTAACACACACCTCCACACACACAATAACACACTCTGTGGAGGAGAGACACACACCTCACTAACACACACCTCCACACACACAATAACACACTCTGTGGAGGAGAGACACACACCTCACTAACACACACCTCCACACACAATAACACACTCTGTGGAGGAGAGACACACACCTCACTAACACACACCTCCACACACAATAACACACTCTGTGGAGGAGAGACACACACCTCACTAACACACACCTCCACACACAATAACACAATCTGTGGAGGAGAGACTCACACCTCACTAACACACACCTCCACACACACAATAACACACTCTGTGGAGGAGAGACACACCTCACTAACACACACCTCCACACACAATAACACACTCTGTGGAGGAGAGACACACACCTCACTAACACACACCTCCACACACAATAACACACTCTGTGGAGGAGAGACACACACCTCACTAACACACACCTCCACACACAATAACACACTCTGTGGAGGAGAGACACACACCTCACTAACACACACCTCCACACACACAATAACACACTCTGTGGAGGAGAGACACACACCTCACTAACACACACCTCCACACACAATAACACACTCTGTGGAGGAGAGACACACACCTCACTAACACACACCTCCACACACAATAGCACACTCTGTGGAGGAGAGACACACACCTCACTAACACACACCTCCACACACAATAACACACTCTGTGGAGGAGAGACACACACCTCACTAACACACACCTCCACACACAATAACACACTCTGTGGAGGAGAGACACACACCTCACTAACACACACCTCTACACACACAATAACACACTCTGTGGAGGAGAGACACACACCTCACTAACACACACCTCCACACACAATAGCACACTCTGTGGAGGAGAGACACACACCTCACTAACACACACCCCACACACACAATAACACACTCTGTGGAGGAGAGACACACACCTCACTAACACACACCTCCACACACAATAACACACTCTGTGGAGGAGAGACACACATCTCACTAACACACACCTCCACACACAATAACACACTCTGTGGAGGAGAGACACACACACCTCACTAACACACACTTCCACACACAATAACACACACTGTGGAGGAGAGAAACACACCTCACTAACACATACCTCCACACACAATAACACACTCTGTGGAGGAGAGACACACACCTCACTAACACACACCTCCACACACAATAACACACTCTGTGGAGGAGAGACACACACCTCACTAACACACACCTCCACTCACACAATAACACACTCTGTGGAGGAGAGACACACACCTCATTAACACACACCTCCACACACAATAACACACTCTGTGGAGGAGAGACACACACCTCACTAACACACACCTCCACACACAATAACACACTCTTTGGAGGAGAGACACACACCTCACTAACACACACCTCCACACACAATAACACACTCTGTGGAGGAGAGACACACACCTCACTAGCACATACCTCCACACACAATAACACACTCTGTGGAGGAGAGACACACACCTCACTAACACACACCTCCACACACAATAACACACTCTGTGGAGGAGAGACACACACACCTCACTAACACACACCTCCACACACAATAACACACTCTGTGGAGGAGAGACACACACCTCACTAACACACACCTCCACACACAATAACACACTCTGTGGAGGAGAGACACACACCTCACTAACACACACCTCCACACACAATAACACACTCTGTGGAGGAGACACACATCTCACTAACACACACCTCACTAACACACAACTCCACACACACATAACACACTCTGTGGAGGAGAGACACACACCTCACTAACACACACCTCCACACACAATAACACACTCTTTGGAGGAGAGACACACACCTCACTAACACACACCTCCACACACTATAACACACTCTGTGGAGGAGAGACACACACCTCACTAACACACACAATAACACACACAATAACACACTCTGTGGAGGAGAGACACACACCTCACTAACACACACCACACACAATAACACACTCTGTGGAGGAGAGACACGCACCTCACTAACACACACCTCCACACACACAATAACACACTCTGTGGAGGAGAGACACACACCTCACTAACACACACCTCCACACACAATAACACACTCTGTGTAGAAGAGACACACACCTCACTAACACACACCTCCACACACAATAACACACTCTTTGGAGGAGAGACACACATCTCACTAACACACACCTCCACACACAATAACACACTCTGTGGAGGAGAGACACACCCCTCACTAACACACACCTCCACACACACAATAACACACTCTGTGGAGGAGAGACACACACCTCACTAACACACACCTCCACACACACAATAACACACTCTGTGGAGGAGAGACACACACCTCACTAACACACACCTCCACACACAATAACACACTCTGTGGAGGAGAGACACACACCTCACTAACACACACCTCCACACACAATAACACACTCTGTGGAGGAGAGACACACACCTCACTAACACACACCTCCACACACAATAACACACTCTGTGGAGGAGAGACACACACCTCACTAACACACACCTCCACACACACAATAACACACTCTGTGGAGGAGAGACACACCTCACTAACACACACCTCCACACACAATAACACACTCTGTGGAGGAGAGACACACACCTCACTAACACACACCTCCACACACAATAACACACTCTGTGGAGGAGAGACACACACCTCACTAACACACACCTCCACACACAATAACACACTCTGTGGAGGAGAGACACACACCTCACTAACACACACCTCCACACACACAATAACACACTCTGTGGAGGAGAGACACACACCTCACTAACACACACCTCCACACACAATAACACACTCTGTGGAGGAGACACACATCTCACTAACACACACCTCACTAACACACACCTCCACACACACACACAATAAAATCTGTGG